>NC_067483.1:47018351-47318351 GCF_947179515.1 Apodemus sylvaticus
CAGCTGCTGGCTTCTCCACAAGGCACAGGACCCGTGCCTGACTGGCACACAGCTGAACCGCTGCTCTCACCAATGAAGATTTTAATATTAGAATTAGTTTGTATCTAATTAAATGAATGCCAGAGTGATCACATAGATATTCCAAACAACACAGTCAAGCTGTTGACAAGAAATAGATTGTGCCCAGCAACCTGAAAGCAAGGCCACACTTTGAAAGACAACACCTATGCACCTCACTGAACATAACAAAAGTTGCACTGGTGCCTACATAGGAACTTCTCACCTAAAGGCAAGCATCTTTGGTACAGGGAGGTACTTTGTATGCTGTTATATATATTATAGTGTTCAGGTTAGTATTTTTATGAAATTCCTTCATGTATAAAGGGGGGCTTTGTGTCTGTTTAGTTTCATACCCCTTTTCTTCTGCTGTTTTCACTAAAATTAATTGTTTTGTCACTCCCCAGTATGCTTGTTTTGTTTTTGGTTTATTAATATTATTCCTTATAAAACTATTTTCTATCTCCTGAAATACAGAAAGGGGATCAGATGAGACAGGAGGTGGGAAGGAAACAAGTGGAAGGAAGAGAAAATATAACCACAATACATTATGTGAGGAAAAAATCTATTTGCAATGTTACAGGAAAAAAGAACATTGTTTTAAGAATACCACACTCATAAGAAAATGATGATCAAATAAAATATCTTAATATCATGACAAATTTGATAAAATGAGATATAAA
This sequence comes from Apodemus sylvaticus, assembly GCF_947179515.1. Taxonomy (NCBI): domain Eukaryota; kingdom Metazoa; phylum Chordata; class Mammalia; order Rodentia; family Muridae; genus Apodemus; species Apodemus sylvaticus. The sequence goes on from NC_067483.1 coordinate 47,019,092, forward strand.
CGTGATGTCAATTGAAAGATAATTATTTAATAATGTATCAAAAAATATTTAGACCCTACAGCACAGTCCAAACTGAGTCATACACAGATCCCCGAAAAGACATTAAAGGAGACTGATGGTGTCATCTCTAGATGTTTTCTTATTTAGGATTTCTAGCATGTACTCCTCAGTGTTAATTTACATTTTCAAAATATGGTCCAAGATACTAATGATGCTGATCGTGGAATCAAACTCTGAACACTATCACACTGTCAGCATAACCATTGGGTTTTTCAATTCAATGCTTTTATTTTTTAATATAAACCAACTTGATCACACTTTAGAACTAATCTCTGCACCCTTTTCAATGATGTCATTCTCTAATGCTTAAATAAACACATGTTCAAAGCCCATCCAAATACCTTTGCATACCGGCTCTCCAATCCATCTGCTGTTAACACATGTCACAATGTCTGAGCCATCCATTTGATAAGAAGGTGGACATTTGAATGACACTTGTTCTCCTGACCTATATGATATTTTTGCCTTTTCTTTTGGTATGGCAGTTTCAAATGTGGGTAAAAATTCACAATCAGTTTCTGAAAGGAAAAAAAAAGTTGTAGAATATAAAATATATGAAACAATAGCTTCACAGAGAACAATAAATACTGTAGTTTTTCCATTTTTGACTTTGTTATATTGAATTATTAGATATTTATGAAAATAAATAAGCTACATATAGAACTCTGATGATCAGAAGTCTTGATATTTTACATTTTGTGTTCAGTTCTTTCTCATACTTTCATTTTTGTTGTTTCTTTGTTTTTATTGAGACAGGGTTTCTCTGTGTTTCTCATACTTTCTATGCTTATAGAGTATTTCTACTTTTTGTTTTATCAAATATAAATTGCTCATGATTATTATTTCAAAAGTTTAGAGCATATATAATTGTAGTGGCATTGTTGCTAAAACACATTGCAGTGATGAGTCTGTTTAGAGGAGCCTGTGTGTTCTTTTTTTTTTATTCGATATATATTTTATTTACATTTCAAATGATTTCCCCTTTCCTAGCCCCCCCCCCCACTCCTAGAAAGTCCCGTAAGCCCCCTTCTCTCCCCCTGTCCTCCCACCCACCCCTTCCCACTTCCCCATTCTGGTTTTGCTGACTACTGCTTCACTGAGTCTTTCCAGAACAAGGGGCCACTCTTCCTTTCTTCTTGTACCTCATTTGATGTGTGGATTATGTTTTGGGTAATCCAGGTTTCTAGGTTAATATCCACTTATTAGTGAGTGCATACCATGATTCATGTTTTGGGTCTGGGTTACCTCACTTAGTATGATGTTCTCTAGGTCCATCCATTTGCCTAAGAATTTCATGAATTCATTGTTTCTAATGGCTGAATAGTACTCCATTGTGTAGATATACGACATTTTTTGCATCCACTTTTCTGTTGAGGGATACCTGGGTCTTTCCAGCATCTGGCAATTATAAATAGGGCTGCTATGAACATAGTAGAGCATGTATCCTTATTACATGCTGGGGAATCCTCTGGGTATATGCCCAGGAGTGGTATAGCAGGATCTTCTGGAAGTGAGGTGCCCAGTTTTCGGAGGAACCGCCAGACTGATTTCCAGAGTGGTTGTACCAATTTGCAACCCCACCAGCAGTGGAGGAGTGTTCCTCTTTCTCCACACCCACTCTAACACCTGCTGTCTCCTGAAATTTTTATCTTAGCCATTCTGACTGGTGTAAGATGAAATCTCAGGGTTGTTTTGATTTGCATTTCCCTAATGACTAATGAAGTTGAGCATTTTTTAAGATGCTTCTCCGCCATCCAATGTTCTTCAGGTGAGAATTCTTTGTTTAACTCTGTACCCCATTTTTTAATAGGGTTGTTTGGTTTTCTGGAGTCTAACTTCTTGAGTTCTTTATATATATTGGATATTAGCCCTCTATCTGATGTAGGATTGGTGAAGATCTTTTCCCAATTTGTTGGTTGCCAATTTGTTCTCTTGATGGTGTCCTTTGCCTTACAGAAACTTTGTAATTTTATGAGGTCCCATTTGTCAATTCTTGCTCTTAGAGCATACGCTATTGGTGTTCTGTTCAGAAACTTTCTCCCTGTACCCATGTCCTCAAGGGTCTTCCCCAGTTTCTTTTCTATTAGCTTCAGAGTGTCTGGCTTTATGTGGAGGTCCTTGATCCATTTGGGTTTGAGCTTAGTACAAGGAGCCAAGGATGGATCAATTCGCATTCTTCTGCATGCTGATCTCCAGTTGAACCAGCACCATTTGTTGAAAAGGCTATCTTTTTTCCATTGGATGTTTTCATCCCCTTTGTCAAGGATCAAGGGGCCATAGGTGTGTGGGTTCATTTCTGGATCTTCAATCCTGTTCCATTGATCCTCCTGCCTGTCACTGTACTAATACCATGCAGTTCTTAACACTATTGCTCTGTAATATTGCTTGAGGTCAGGGATTCTGATTCCCCCAGAATTTCTTTTGTTGCTGAGAATAGTTTTAGCTATCGTGGGTTTTTTGTTATTCCAGGTGAATTTGATAATTGCTCTTTCTAACTCTGTGAAGAATTGAGTTGGGATTTTGATTGGTATTGCATTGAATCTGTAGATAACTTTTGGCAAAATGGCCATTTTAATTATATTGATTCTACCGATCCATGAGCATGGGAGGTTTTCCCATTGTTTGAGGTCTTCTTCCATTTCCTTCTTCAGAGTCTTGAAGTTCTTGTCATACAGATCTTTCACATGTTTGGTAAGAGTCACCCCAAGATACTTTACACTATTTGTGGCTATTGTGAAGGGGGTCATTTCCCTAATTTCTTTCTCAGCCTGCTTATCCTTTGAGTATAGGAAGGCTACTGATTTGCTTGAGTTGATTTTATAACCTGCCACTTTGCTGAAGTTGTTTATCAGCTGTAGGAGTTCTCTAGTAGAATTCTTTGGGTCACTTAGGTAGACTATCATGTCATCTGCAAATAATGATAGTTTGACTTCTTCCTTTCCAATTTGTATCCCTTTGACCTCCTTATGTTGTCAAATTGCCTGAGCTAGTACCTCAAGTACAATATTGAAAAGATAAGGAGAAAGGGGGCAGCCCTGTCTAGTCCCTGATTTTAGTGGGATTGCTTCAAGTTTCTCTCCATTTAGTTTGATGCTGGCTACCGGTTTGCTGTATATTGCTTTTACTATGTTTAGGTATGGGCCTTGAATTCCTGTTCTTTCCAAGACTTTAAGCATGAAAGGATGCTGAATTTTGTCAAATGCTTTTTCAGCATCCAATGAAATGACCATGTGGTTTTTTTCTTTGAGTTTGTTTATATAGTGGATTGCATTGATGGATTTCCATATATTGAATGAACCCTGCATTCCCAGGATAAAGCCTGCTTGATCATGGTGGATGATCGTTTTGATATGTTCTTGGATTCGGTTGGCAAGAATTTTATTGAGTATTTTTGCATCGATGTTCATAAGGGAAATTGGTCTGAAGTTCTCTTTCTTTGTTGGATCTTTGTGTCATTTTTGTATCAGCGTAATTGTGGCTTCATAGAAGGAATTGGGTAGTATTCCTTCTGTTTCTATTTTGTGGAATAGTTTGAAGAGTATTGGTGTTTAGGTCTTCTTTGAAGGTATGATAGAATTCTGCACTGAAACCATCTGGTCCTGTGCTTTTTTTGGATGGAAGACTTTCTATGACTCCTTCAATTTCTTTAGGCATTATGGTACTGTTTAGATGATCTATTTGGTCCTGATTTAATTTTGGTATTTGGTATCTGTCAAGGAAATTGTCCATTTCCTCCAGATTCTCCAGTTGTGTTGAGTACAGGCTCTTGTAGTAGGATCTGATGATTTTTTGGATTTCCTCAGTTTCCGTTGTTATATCTCCCTTTTCATTTCTAAGTTTGTTAATTTGGATACTTTCTCTGTGCCCTTTGGTCAGTCTGGCTAAGGGTTTATCTATCTTGTTGATTTTCTCAAAGAACCAGCTTCTGGTTTTGTTGATTCTTTGTATGGTTCTCTTTGTTTCTACTTGATTGATTTCAGCCCTGAGTTTGATGATTTCCTGCCTTCTACTCCTCCTGGGTGAAATAGCTTCTTTTTGTTCCAGGGCTTTCGGGTGTGTCATTAAGCTGGTAATGTATGCTCTCTCCATTTTCTTTTTTGAGGCACTCAGGGCTATGAGTTTTCCTCTTAGCAGTGCTTTCATTGTGTCCCTTAGATTTGGGTATGTTGTGTCTTCATTTTCATTGTGTTCTAAAAAGTCTTTAATTTCTTTCTTTATTTCTTCCTTGACCAAGGTATCATTGAGTAGAATATTGTTCAGTTTCCACGTGTAGGTGCGTTTTCTGTTGTTTTTGTTGCTATTGAAGACCACTTTTACGCCATAGTGATCTGATAGGAGGCATGGGATTAGTTCGATCTTCTTATATTTGTTGAGGTCTGTCTTGTGACCAATTATATGGTCGATTTTGGAGAAGGTACCATGAGGTGCTGAGAAAAAGGTATATTCTTTTGCTTTAGGATAGAATGTTCTATATATATATATCTGTTAAATCTAATTGGTCCAAAGCTTCAATTAGTTTCATTGTGTCCCTGTTTAGTTTCTGTTTTCCTGATCGGTCCATTGAGTAAAGTGCAGTGTTGAAGTCACCCACAATTATTGTGTTAGATGCTATGTGTACTTTGAGCTTTAATAAAGTTTCTTTTACGAATGAGGGTGCGCTTGCATTTGGAGCATAGATGTTCAGGATTGAGAGTTCTTCTTGTTGTATTTTTCCTTTGACCAGCAAGAAGTGTCCCTCAGAGTCTCTTTTGATGATTTTGGGTTGAAAGTCAATTTTATCTGATATTAAAATGGCTACTCCAGCTTGTTTCCTGAGTCTATTTGCTTGTAAAATTGTCTTCCAGCCTTTTACTCTAAGGTAGTGTTTGTCTTTGACCCTGAGGTGTGTTTCCTGTAAGCAGCAAAATGTAGGGTCCTGTTTACGTATCCAGTCATTTAGTCTATGTCTTTTTATTGGGGCATTGAGTCCATTGATGTTAAGAGATATTAAGGAATAGTGATTGTTACTTCCTGTCATTTTTGACGTTATTTTTTAAATTTGATTGGTTAACTTCTTTTGGGTTTGCTTTTTCCAGGGTGAAGTTTCCCACCTTGTATTGGTGTTTTCCTCCTATTATCCTTTGTAGGGCTGGGTTTGTGGATAGATATTGGGTAAACTTGGTTTTGTCATGGAATATCTTAGTTTCTCCATCTACGGTGATTGAGAGTTTTGCTGGATATAGTAGTTTTGGCTGGCATTTGTGTTCTCTTAGGGTCTGCATGAAATCAGCCCAGGTTCTTCTAGCCGTCATAGTCTCAGGTGAAAAGTCTGCTGTGATTCTGATAGTCTTCCTTTATATGTTACTTGGCCTTTTTCTCTTACTTCCTTTAATATTCTTTCTTTGTTTAGTACATTTGGTGTTTTGATTATTATGTGATGGGAAGTATTTCTGTTCTGGTCCAGTCTGTTTGGAGTTCTGTAGGCTTCTTGTATATTCATGGGTATCTCTCTCTTTAGGTTAGGGAAGTTTTCTTCCATAATTTTATTGAAGATATTTGTTGGCCCTTTAAGTTGTAAATCTTCACTCTCATCTATGCCTATAATCTTTAGGTTTGGTCTTCTCATTGTGTCCTGGATTTCCTGGATATTTTGGGTTACAAGCTTTTTGCATTTTGCATTTTCTTTAACTGTTGAGTCCATGGTTTCTATGGTATCTTCAGCATCTGAGATTCTTTCTTCTATCTCTTGTATTCTGTTGTTGATATTTGCATCTATGTCCCCTGATTTCTTCCCAAGGCTTTTTATCTCCAAAGTTTTCTCCCTTTGAGTTTTCTTAGCCTGTGTGTTCCTAAACTCTGAGGATTCTGATATCTGAGAGACTTGGAAAAAAACCAATTTGGTTGGGCTTAAAATATAAAGCTATAGTTTTGCTAGTTCTTTATTTGCCTGGCCAAATCCAGAACTATGCAGCAAAATATTCTTATATGCTAGAATTATAGCTTTGTTTCTTAATTGGGCCACATATAGATTGGATTATATATTATACAAAGAATAGAAATGAAACTATACTTATGCATTTTGGTGGTTCCGACCACTTCCCTCCTACACATTTAACAAATGCTGGTCCATCAACACCAAAGCCTTCAGAACAATTGTATGTAACCTCTTCTCCATATTGGTAACTGTCTCTTTCAGGAGACACAATTCCCAGAGGAATTGAAGGTGGAGCTCCACAAGGAATTCCTGGAAAAGACACAAATGAAAGTAACATAGTGAAACCATTCCACATTGTACTAATACAGAAATTCACTTGTATGTAACAGTTCTGTATGCCTCTTTACTAGAAGGAAATGTTAATAAGAAAGATATGCCCTCATAAATTAGGTGGGCAGTGCTTTCTAATACCACATTCTGTTCTCTTGCATCTGTTAAACAACTTCAATGAATTTATAATCTCAGAAAATGGCATATATTGTGGGATGGGTATGGGAGGTACATTATGGAAAAAGAACACTTTGGATTTTAATGCTTAGTGGCCAGTCAAAAAATACAACTCACATGAGCAGATGAAGTCCGTAGACTATACATATATTTAAAAACAGAAATGCAAGAGTGAAACTAGATTTCAATAGCAACAGTACAATCAACTAGTGCAGTGTAGATTGAATTACACAAGTACAAATGTATGGTTAAAATAGAGAAATGTGTATATGTGCCAATCTAAATCATTCCTTCTCCTTGTTTGGATGGGAGTAGAATATTGGTAATGACTTGTTTAAAACCACTATTTTAAATTTCATGTCACTCTCACCAACACAACGAGGTGGAGTGCTCCATTTTCCCATATGGCAGGTTACTCCATTCTCTTCAGATATCCTGAAACCATCATCACAGACATAGCTGAATGTAGTTCCATGTTCATGACTGCTGGACTCAATTGAATCTTTCCTTTCTTCTGAAGGTCTGGATAATTTAATAGATCCATGTTCTATTTCAGGGGGCTGGGAACATGGGATTTTTTCTACATGAAGAATCATAAATGAAATAGTCAAACAAAAATAAAAACTTACATTAGAAAGCACACACATAGTATTTGAATCATGTGTCCAGAATATTCATAGTATGCCCTTGTTTTTCAGTACCCATCACTTCAGTTGCATTCTAATGGTATGAACTAAGTCATAGCTACTGACCAACACAGCGTGGTAATGACTGCCACCTTCCAGCTTTGCACACCATTTCCTCTGGGTCCTGAGTTAGGTAATTGTCTTGGCAAAGAACAGATACTTTTTCTCCATCTAAGTAGTTCACTGTGGTTTCAATCACTTGGGCATTGGGAATCTGTGGTGGAGGAGGACAAGATATTTTTTCCTTTCCTAGAAAACATCAAAAGCATAGTTCTTTACTAAAGACAGTATCATGAATTATTGAAGTAAAATTTTATTAAATAGTAAATCAGTTGTGACAATGGAAACATTGTCTATATTTTGTACCTTTCACTTGTATAGCAATTTAATATAGGAATTCTTCTTCTTTAAAATTTTTCTCATTCATTTTTAATGAAGTTTTATATTATTTTTATAAAACTTCCTTCAATTATTTCTAGCCTTTAAAATATTTTAACTAAATTAGACACTTAAATATATTAGGATTAAGCTTGCATGAATATTTCTCTAGAGCTGTTTATGGATATTCTTTTTGTTTTGTTTTGGTTTGGTTTTTTTGAGACAGGGTTTCTCTGTATAGACCAGGCTGTTCTGGAACTTGCTCTGTAGACCAGGCTGGCCTTGAACTCAGAAATCTGCCTGTGTCTGTTTATGGATATTTTTGATCTAATATATTAGATTACATTAAAAATTCTCACGAAATATTTTACAAAGAAAGTTGATTAGTGAAAGTTGTACTTGTATTTTCTTAATATACTAATGACATTTATCATTGCTATGGTAAAACAACTGACTAAAGAAGCTTAGGAAGGAAAGAGGAGGAAAGGAGAAAGAAATGAAGGACTTAAAAAAGGAAGAAAGCAAATAAAGAAAGAAGAAAATAAACAAAGGAAAGAAGGAGGGAAGGAAGAAAGAAAAAGGAAGGAAGAGGGAAGTTGCAGCCCCAAAAGAATAATAATAATATGTACCAAGAACTGGTATGTAACCAGTACCTCAAGAACTTCCAAGGACTAAACCACCAACCATGGATTGCCCCATGGCTCCAGATACTTATCTAGCAAAGGATGGCCTTTTAAGACATTAATGAAAGGACAGGCTATTAGTCTTGTGAATACTCGATACCCTAGTGTAGGGAAATGCCAGGTCAGAAAAGTTGGAGGAAATGTTGGTAAGCAGGGGAAGGGTGGTGGGATGGGGGGAGGTTATGGAGGTAAAATGAGGAAAGCAGATACCATTTGAATTGCAAATAAAGCAAACATGTAATAAAATAAAAATAAATAAAAAGTTAGCTTATCATGCAGGAAAGCATGGCAGCAGAATTGAGAAGCTGCTGCTCATCTTGTACCTATAGTCAGGATGCACAGTCACCTTTTCCTTTTTATTTATTCCAGGAACCCTGCCCATAAAATGGTGCCATCTACAAATATAGTGGAGCATTCCCACTCAATTAACCTAAACTAGAAATGTCCTTATGTTCAGAAGTACTTTTCCTAGGAAATAGTGGACTCTGTCAGGTAGAAAATAAATATTAGTCATCACAATTGATAATCAAGTTAAAACTGACTCTTGGTCAATAAGAATTTGGAATATGATCAAAACTGATTTTTACTATGTTATTCAAAATGTCAACTACACTGGACATTCCATTTAACCTGAACTAGCTATAGATATGAGAACTGATGATCACAACCAGGATAATGTAGTGCTGGTATTAACACCCTTCTGACAAGTTTTGCATTAAATCACTACAAAATCAAGACACCACAGATTCATTCCACAGATTCATCTCTCAGATTCATAGCATGAAAGGGTACTTTCTTAATAGTTACTAATAATTTCATTGGTTTTTATATTTCTGCTTAAGTAGAGTGGAATTAATAGACATAAATCAACACTGCATAGTAAATTTGTTTCACTATATTCTTTGAACGATGAGCTAGCCACCAGGAAAGAAAAATAATTACTATCTTAATACTATAATCAAAACAATATCAGAAATTATAAAATAACAGACACAACTACAGAATAGCAATACATTCTATTAACATGCAAGTAATAGGTTTAATTTTAGAATGGCATGGAAATACTTTCTGTGAACTTTAGTTTTTAATAAACAATTAAAATATCAAATGAGGCAGGCCCTCCAAAAGAACAGTGATAAATACACATAGGGAAGCAGAAATTGCAGTAGAGTGGCCCTGTTGCCTACTGACATGGAACAGGGAGCTTTAAATAAATCAGGATATTCCAGGTAAGCCAATTGTTAGAAGGGTTAAATAAACTGTTAGATTGACAGAACACACAATCATACCAAAAGACACGATGACTAGGCATAGGCATAGGAATGGAATTGCACGTTTGCTGTGATAAAATAATCATATGTAGTGGAACTCCAAGAGTAAGGGACCACTTTGACACATAGATAAAGCCATGTTATTCAGGTTTGTTTATGTGTTTTATACTACAGGCTACTAATGAATATGATACTGTAATTTCTTAATCAACTTCTACATTAAAAAGGGATTTTTCCAGAAATTGTGTTAGAATATGATATATTCATATATGGCACGGTATCTGAACTCATAAAATCTCAAAAGTGTGATCACCTAACAAGATTTGAATGATGACAATACAACTGGCATCTTAGTATGGATAGAGAAAATGATACATGACCCTTCCCCTAGATGAAGAGCTACAGGCAATTAATAGCTATCTAGAGTTGAATAATAAGTCTCCCTGGATGAGAGAGAATACAAATAATTTACCCAATCCCATGGATTGAGTCATGAGCACATATCCATAGGAGAAATACTGAATGGATTCATCAGGTTGAATTTAGATATACAAGTTTATTTGTATATATTACTAATTTATGTATGGATACATACACATATACAACCAGAAGAGGTCATGAATTGCATATGAAATTGGAAGGACACAAGAGGAGTGAGTCGGAATGGGAAGAGGGAAAGGTAGAAATAATAAAAATACAGGTTTCACACATAAAATTCTAGGAAATTTTTATTAAGGAAATAAAGATACTACTGCCATAGCTGGGAAAAGGCTAGAACACTCATGAGAAGACAGAGCCAATAAGGGCTTACTTGTACAGTTTGGTTCAGGATCCCAACTTCCATTGATGCAGATTGAGACGTCATAGTTCTGTTTTTCTCTACATTTGTAACTCATGCTAGAGTTATGATTAAACTCATTCTTATTTGGTTGAATTGTCTCTATGTCAGTTGACCTCAGCGCTTCACACTTCCCCAGTTGATCTGTTGCTATATGAAAATATTTCCATGAAAAGTAAAAACACTTTTAAGAAGTAAGTGATTTACCACATTAAAATGTTTGTACAGTAAATGTAGAATGAAACTTGCCTTAGTACTACAAATACTGCAAACCAAACTGTTGAGACTCACCATGCAGAAGTAGCCTATGGTGTGAGAACTAGTTATCATGTCCACTCATTTATGTCTCAAAGACAGTTTATGTCATGAAGGGACTTGGGTATTAGGCAACTACAAAAGCATAAAAAAGTCACTGTCTCAGATGCTCCACATAAGAAATTATTATGACATGACCAGCTCTAGTCATAGTTTTAAAAGCTGTGAAAGTGTTCAAATTCATTTCTTTCCCATTTTTATAATGTTAAAATGTTAAAAAATATTAAAATAAAAATTGTGTGGATAGGATATAGGAATTTTCTACTTTATAATTCCTTCTTTGATAGATATGATACAAAAAATAACATCAAGTCATACTTTGTAGAATAAAAATATTTCAAAATATTGTATGAGAGAGAATTGGTGTAAGAAATTAGGTGCTTGTAGTCACCCTCTACATCTTGTTTATATTTCTTTCATATGAGTCTATAAGAAATAATAAGACTCGTTTGGAATTTGATGTTTCAGGACACTTTCTGGATAATATTTGTTTATAATTTGAGATCTAGAGTGAAATAAACATAGTACAAATAAAGGAAATAATTAGACCAAGTTGTGTACTTAAAGTATTGATGAGAGTGTTGGAAACTCTAAAGACTCCTGAGAATTAGTCCCTTACTAAAGATGGGTTCACAAAAAGGAAAAAAAAAAAGATGTTCTGTAAGGAAAAAGAAGAAGGTCAAAGAGGTGTGATGACTGTGTGGTTGATTTGCTTCTGAATCTTAATCATCGGGAGAAAGCTAAGGATAAGGAGAAAAGTATGTATAGTATCAAGGAAAAAATATTTGTATCATAATATTAACTTTGTAGCCGAGCAAAACATTACTGGAGAGAGCCATATTAAGATAGCTAAAGGCAGATTAACCAAGCTAAACTTTTGATATCTGAACAAATATAGTCTGAATAATAAAGTCGAATAGAGTACAGAAAAATAAGTATAGAATAATATAAAATGAAGAATTCAGGTTTTGTATGTGATATTATGACTGATCTTTCTCCATATGAAATCATTATTTAAACAGTTTTAAAGCAATGATGAAGATGGGTTTAACAAAATGTGTTTGTTGAGCAAAAATTGTTAGGATTAATATGTAATACCTACATAGTAGAGGTATCCATTTACATGACAAACTTGTGAAGTTTGGGTGTCTGGGCATGGAGAACATATCATTAAACAACACAAATATAGGTGCCCTTTGAAAAGGCACTCCATGTTTCCCTGGCATTAACTAACACCCAACACTAATAAATGTAAAGACTAGATGACCAAGATCACTATAGGAAAAACTTCTTTTTGAGAGAAAAGAGAATGTAGACACCAAGATGCTTTCAGCTACACATTAAGATTGAATCATAAAAAGAACAAGAGGAATCAGTGCAGAGTGAAGCGATGTTTGAGATAATGTTTCCAATCTAATCCCTGAGTTTTACAACTGATGGCAGGGCAGATGGTCCCAGCTTCAGCACATTGACTTTAGAATGCAGCCTGGAGAATAAACACAAGCATTATAGATGTGCTTAGGGAGCAAAGTCTGTTATAAGAGTAGGAAATGGGTAACCAGCAGACTTTATTTCTTAGCTTTACAAGACCTAAGAGGAAAGTCTCATACATTAACAGCAATAATATATTTGTTCCGTGGTCATATCTATTTGGGTGTTAATATTCACATTTCAGTCACATGAAAATCTATAATTAACAACTAGATTTATCTTAAGGTAATGATCAAATTTTTATAGATTATGTATTAATAATTTCTGCTCATCTGCAGACAACCATCAAATTATAAACAATGAAAGTTTGGATTCATATTATTTAATACTAGATATTTACAAAAAAACTATTAACTTCAAAAGTATACAGTAGTACAAATTTCTGCAATACAAATATTAAACTTTATAAAGTACCCATTTTATCCATATATACTTACCAACGCACTGAGGAAGCTGGGTCCACCTTCCACTAATGCAAGAAACTGATCCATGTCCAATCATTGTGAAAGTTTCTGCACAAGTGAATTCCACTGAATCTCCATGGTGGTACGGAGGGAGTGATAACTGGGCCAAGCCATGCTCAAGTTCTGGAATGTCACCACATGTTTTCTCCTCCTCTGTAGATGTTTCAAAAAATGTATTTATGATCAAAGCACTACTTCAAATACAAAATAACTTAGAAGTTAATATTTTTACTTACCAACACATATTGGCAAGGATGTCCATTTCCCGTCAACACACTGTATTTTACTGGGTCCCTTTAGTAAAAATTTAGGTCTGCAATCATATTCCACCATATCACCATGGCTGTATTCAACTTTCTTTGTTCCCTTAATTTCCCCATTAAGGATTTCAGGAGGTTGGTCACATGATCTTACTTGACCTATTGCAGAAATACTTTATGTATAAATATAAATAAAAATGTCCATCTAATAAGTCTAAAATTTTAATAAGCAGAGAAAATCTTAAATTTTTTCACCATTTTACTTTTATAACATTTTTCTAAATAAATAGTATTTACACTAGATTTACATTTCACAGCTATAATACACCTGCTGAAATAGTATTGCAAATATATTGAAGGTAGAAGAAATTTTTGGTAAACCAGACACCTTGAAAATACATTCAAATCACTCAGTAACTGTTGTTTTGATTAAAATGATCTTCTAATTGACTGATACTATTTTATTATACAGTTATCATGTGGTAAAAAATGTGAGCACTATACACAGTATCTATCTTAATTTGTTTAATGCCTGGTATTGAATTAATTAAAATCTGCTTTTACATGTTTGGACATACTCTATGCAATATGAGGGAACGACTATACTATAAAAACTCCAGCACTAATGGCAATGTAGCAAAATGAAAAAAAAAATCTCTTCAGTCTCAGCCCTCATGTCTGCATGTATAAACACATTGATAACACATTTAAAGGAGCAAGTTAACTTGGTATTAACCTCATAAATATGTTGTTGTGTATTAGCCAAATCATATGTGTCCTTCATGGATATCAATTTCCCTCAAGATTTTTATATTATAGATATATTTGATAACTGAGCAATATTAAAAGAAGAAAAATAAACTTCTGATTGTAATTAGTGAAATGTAAAACAGATACTGACCTTTACATGTCGGGAAACTAGGGGACCATCCAAAGTGGTAGCATTGCACTGAATCTGGCCCAACTCTGTATCGCAAATGGCAAGAGAATGTCAACAAATCTCCAACTCTGTATTTTACTTTCTTGGGATTAACAATTAACTGTGGGTCTAATGTGGGAACGCTGCATTCTCTTTCTTGAAAAGTAAGATAATTAGAATATACCGTTAATCATTGATAATACCAGTAATCATTGATGTACATTCATAGGGAAGATTCAATAACCATCTTCCATGTGAAAAAAAGTTGCATACTAGCTTTAATATAGCCTCTAAATAAATATAGAAGTCTCCGAGAAATATAAGAAAGTGCAATATATTTATCATAAAACTGATTTAATAAAATCAACTTATTTTTAGTGGACCTGATTTGTTGCAGATAAATAGTAATAATACAGTAATAACTTCCCTATTCTACAAAACTATTTCACATTTGAAATTGGTGTCATACAATATCTAGGTCACATAGTAAAACAATTTCAGATTAATATAATGGGAAAGCAAAATATATAAAATAATTTCTAATGTATCTGACTTTAGGAAAATATAATTAATATATTTTACAATTAAAAAGAATACCAGAAATGTGCAAAGTTTTAGCATTAAACCATTTGTTATACTTCTATTTCTAATTAATACAACTAGGCTTCATTCCAAGGATGCAGGGATGGTTCAATATATGGAAATCCATCAATCCTATCCACTACATTAACAAACTAAAAAAAAAAAACAAAAACCACATGATCATTTCATTCGATGCAGAAAAAGGATTTGACAAAATTCAGCATCCTTTCATGCTAAAAGCCTTGGAAAAAACAGGAATCCAAGGCCCATATCTAAACATAGTTAAAGCAATATACAGCAAGCCGGTAGCCAATATCAAACTAAATGGAGAGAAACTTGAAGCAATCCCACTAAAATCAGGGACTAGAGAAGGCTGCCCCCTCTCTTCATATCTTTTCAATATAGTTCTTGAAGCCCTAGCTAGAGCAATTAGACAACATAAGGAGGTCAAGGGGATACAAATTGGAAAGGAAGAAGTCAAACTATCACTATTTGCCGATGATATGATAGTCTACTTAAGTGACCCAAAAACTCTACCAGAGTACTCCTTGAGCTGATAAAAAACATCATCAAAGTGACCGGTTACAAAATCAACTCAAGCAAATCAGTAGCCTTTATATACTCAAAGGATAAGCAGACTGAGAAAAAAAATTAGGGAAATACCAGCCTTCACAATAGTGACAAACAGCATAAAGTATCTTGGGGTGACTCTAACCAAACAAGTGAAAGACCTATATGACAAGAGCTTCAGATCTCTGAAGAAGGAAATCAAAGAAGACCTCAGAAAATGGAAAAATCTTCCATGCTCATGGATTGGCAGGATTAATATAGTTAAAATGGCCATCTTGCCAAACGCAATCTACAGATCCAACACAATCCCCATCAAAATCCCAACTGAGTTCTTCATAGAGCTAGAATGAGCAATTCTCAAATTCTCAACAGAAAGCCCAGGATAGCTAAAATTATTCTCAACAGTAAAAGTTTTACTTTTACTTTTGGGGGATTCAGTATCCCAGACCTCAAACATTACTACAGAGAAATAGTGATAAAAACTGCATGGTATTGGTACAATAACAGGCTAGTGGATCAATGGAAAACAATTGAAGACCCAGAAATGAACCCACACACCTATGGTCACGTGATTTTTGACAAAGGAGTTAAAAACATCCAGTGGAAAAAAGATAGCCTTTTCAACAAATGGTGCTGGTTCAATTGGAGGTCAGCATGCAGAAGAATGCAAATTGATCCATTCTCTTTTTTTTTGATTTTTTGATTTTTTAGAATTTTTTTATTTGATGTATTCTTTATTTACATATCAAATGATTTCCCCTTTTCTGGGTCTCTACTCCCCCCAAGTCCCATAAGCCCTCTTCCATCCCCCTGTTCCTCCATCAACTCCTTCCTACTTCCCTGTTCTGGTATTCCCCTATACTGTTGTATTGAGTCTTTCCAGAACCAGGGGCCACCCCTCTGTTCTTTTTGGACATCATTTAATATGTGGATTATTTCTTGGGTATTCCAAGTTTCTAGGTTAATATCCACTTATCAGTGAGTGCATACCATGATTGATCTTTTGAGACTGGGTTACCTCACTTAGTATGATGTTCTTCAGCTCCATCCATTTGTCTACGAATTTCATGAATTCATTGTTTCTAATGGCTGAATTGTGTAAATATAACACATTTTTTGTATCCATCCCTCCGTTGAGGGACACCTGGGTTGGTTCCAGCTTCTGGCTACTACAAATAGGGCTGCTATGAACATAGTGGAGCATGTGTCCTTATTACATGCTCCGGAATCCTCTGGGTATATGCCCAGGAGTGGTATAGCAGGGTCCTCCAGAAGTGCCATGCCCAGTTTTCTGAGGAACCTCCAGACTGCTTTCCAAAGTGTTACACCATCTTATAATCTCACCAGTAGTGGAGGAGTGTTCCTCTTTCTCCACATCCTCACCAGCACCTGCTCTCTCCTGAGTTTTTGACCTTAGCCATTCTGACTGGTGTGAGGTGAAATCTCAGGATTGTTTTGATTTGCATTTCCCTAATGATTAGTGATGTTGAACATTTCTTAAGGTGTTTCTCAGCCCTCCAAAGTTCTTCATGTGAAAAATCTTTGTTTAGCTCAGTACCCCACTTTTTAATGGGATTATTTGGTTCTCTAGGTTCTACCTTCTTGAGTTCTCTGTATATATTAGATATTAGCCCTCTGTCAGATTTAGGGTTGGTGAAGATCCTTTCCCAATCTGTTGGTTGATGTTTTGTCCTTTTGACAGTGTCCTTTGCCTTACAGAAACCTTGTAGTTTGATGAGGTCCCATTTGTCAATTCTTGATCTTAGAGCATAAGCTTTTAGTGTTCTATTCAGGAACTTTTCCCCTGTGCCCATGTCCTAAGTGGATGAAAGACCTCCACTTAAAACCTGACACACTGAAACTAATAGAAAAGAAACTGGGGAAGACCCTTGAGGACATGGGCACAGGGGAAAAGTTCCTAAACAGAACACCAATAGTTTATGCTCTAAGATCAAGAACTGACAAATGGGACCTCATAAAATTAAAAAGTTTCTGTAAGGCAAAGGACACTGTCTAAAGGACAAAATGTCAACCAACAGATTGGGAAAGGATCTTCACCAACCCTAAGTCTGACAGAGGGATAATATCCAATATATACAAAGAACTCAAGAAGTTAGACCCCAGAGAACCAAATAACCCTATTAAAAATGGGGTACAGGTCTAAACAAATAATTTTCACCTGAAGAACTTCAGATGGGTGAGAAGCATCTTAAGAAATGTTCAACATCATTAATCATTAGGGAAATAAAACTCAAAACAACCCTGAGATTTAAGCTCACACCAGTCAGAATGGCTAAGGTTAAAAATGCAGGAGACAGCAGGTGTTGGGGAGGATGTGGAGAAAGAGGAACACTCCTCCACTGCTGGTGGGATTGCAAGATGGTACAACCACTTTAGAAATCAGCCTGGCATTTCCTTAGAAAATTGGACATGACACTTGCGGAGGACCCTGCTATACCTCTCCTGGGCATATACCCAGAGGATTCTCTGGCATGCAGTAAGGATACATGCTCCACTATGTTCATAGCAGCCTTATTTATAATAGCCAGAAGCTGAAAAGAACCCAGATGTCCCTCAATGGAGGAATGGATATAGAAAATGTGGTATATTTACACAATGGAGTACTACTCAGCAATTAAAAACAATTCATTTGCCATTCTTAGGCAAATGGTTGGAACTGGAAAATATCATTCTAAGTGAGGTAACCTAATCACAAAAGGATACACATGGAATTCAATCACTGAAAGTGAATATTAATTAGCCCAGAAGCTCTGAATTCTCAAGACACATTTAGCATATCAAATGATACCCAAGAAAAGGAAAAGAGAGGGCCCTGGTTCTGAAAAGAGCTGATCCAGCATTGTAGGGAAGTACCAGGACAGGGAAATGGGAAGGAGGTGATTGGAAAATGGGTAGAGGGAAGAGGGCTTATGAGACCGATGGGGAGGGTTGAGCCAGGAAAGGGGAAAGCATTCGAGATGTATTCAAAGAATACAGAAAATAAAAAAATTAATTATTTAGACTCAAATGAAGAATGTATCACATTCTCCAGTATGATAAAAAAATTTCAATTTTTGATGCTGCTGAGTGTTACCAAAATAAATAAATAAATAAACAAACAATACATTTCTACCTTAAAATCTCCCTTCCTTCTAATGTATATATTAAAATCACAATTTTTAACTATAATCATTCATAAAAGATAATTGCTATTTTTAAAACTGAAGGGATGGTAATAGGAGGAATCAGGTGTGTGGAGTAAGAAAATATTGGAAGATATTACTAGAATTTGGGATATTTTGTGGGCAAGACAGAATCTTAGTGCAATGGAAACTCCAAGGCAACTTTAGTGTGATCCTAGAAAAGACTCCTAGTAGTGGCGATTAAGGGATCTGAACCAGACATCTTCTCTCACCAAGGAAGATTTCCAGTAGAGGAATTGGAACACAAACCCAGCCTCAAAATCTTCAACCTATTATTTGTCCTGCCTGCATGATGCGACTGCAGAACTTTTAGGTGTGGCCAGCCAATGATTGGTATAGTTTAAGATCAATGCAGTGAGAGATAGAGGGCCATGTCTTATACTACCTTGAGGGCAGGCAAACAGAGGCTTGATGGCTTAGAAACCTAGAAGTCCCTCAACTGAAGATTGCACAAAAATATTGTATATTTATGCAGTTATATATTATGCTAGATGTTAGAGAAATACAATTATGAAATTTTCAGACAAATGATGGAACTAGAATAAAAACATTCTGAGTGAGGCAACCAAACCTGTAAAGACAAAAATGGTATTTACTCATAAGTAGCTATTAGAGATTAGGTAAAGGATAATCATGTTATAGTCCACAGATGAAGGGACGCTAAGTAAGAAGGAAATCACCCTGGGAAGGGGCAATAGAATGAGTTTTGTAGGTGAACTGAGGACAGCAGAATAATATGGCCCACAGAATGAACTAAGCAGGACTCATAGGTGCTACAGAGACTGGAGCTGAAATCAAAGAGTCTGCATGGGACTGAGCTAGGTCCTAGTCATACAAACTGCTGTTTATCTTGGGTATTTTGTGGTACTGTTAAAAGTGGGAGTTGGAGGAATGTCTCTAATTCTTTAGCCTGCTTTTGAGACCATTATCCTACTTGATTGCTTCATCCACCCCTGAAGGGAGGCCTTGTGCCTAGTCTTATTACTTCTTGTTATGCCATGTTTGGTTGACAGCCATGAGAATCTTAGACTTTTCTGAAGGGGAAGAGAGGAGCAGTGGATCTGCTAGAGAAGGGAAGGTGGGAACTGGGAGGAGTTGAGGGAAGGGAACCTGCAGTTGGGATATATTGTAAGAAAGAAGAATAATTAAAAAGTAAAGTAAACAAAAGTAAGGAAAACAAAAGTAAAGAAGTTTGGATTACTGGAGTTCCTGTTGTAAGATACTTGACTGTATTTTGCTTTTGTGGGACAAGGATGGAGTGGTCTTTTTACTAGCATACAATGGTAAAGATGAGCAATTGAGGGGTGTAAACACTTTTTTTGTCCAGCTGTAGATTCCATGGATAATTGTAATGTACACCTTTTAGTATCCAACTTCATAAATCCTCCCTTTAGCACGCTTCTGTGCTGTTCGCAGTAAGAATACATTCATTTAATCTAAACTTCAATTGAGTCTAAGTGTGTGATTGTTCCCAGTAGATTTAAAGTCATAATAAAACCATCTATAAATAATTTTTTACTTGTCCTATACCTGTTTGTGCATTTTTTGCTTATTTTGTACAAATTATCATATCTTATCAGTGTTCTGACCTCAGTGGATTTGAACGCCACAAAACAATTCTCTATAATTATTTTAGTTTTTCTATTCCTGTATATCTAGTTTTGATTCTTTTACACAAATTATTTAATAAATAAAACAAAATACACTGTTTTAAATTAAAACAAAAAAAGTCCATCTATCTGACCCAGACCACTGTATTTAATAAAGATAATGTCAGGCCAGAAATCAAATCAGGTCTGTTCTATGAGTGTGTGTGTGTGTGTGTGTGTGTGTGTGTGTGTGTGTCTGTGTGTCTGTGTGTCTGTGTGTATAATATAACACCAGCTGATCATATCAGTTTGTACTGCTGTCCCAGTCACTCTATTTCCTCTCTTCTAATTCACATTTCCCTGTTAGACCTGGAGACATTGAAAGTCCATGGGAATTTGTTGAGTAACAGTTTATTGAGATTGAAATGCTTCATCCTATTAGCTTCAGAGTGTCTGGCTTTATGTGGAGGTCCTTGATCCATTTGGAGTAAAGCTTAGTACAAGGAGACAGGATGGAACAATTCGCATTCTTCTGCATGCTGACCTCAAGTTGAACCAGCACCATTTGTTGAAAAGGCTATCTTTTTTCCATTGGATGTTTTCAGCCCCTTTGTCGAGGATCAAGTGGCCATAGGTGTGTGGGTTCATTTCTGGATCTTCAATCAGGTTCCATTGATCTGCCTGCCTGTCACTGTACCAATACCATGCAGTTTTTAACACTATTGCTCAGTAATATTGCTTGAGGTCAGGGATACTGATTACCCCAGAATTTATTTTGTTGTTGAGAAGAGTTTTAGCTATCCTGAGTTTTTTGTTATTCCAGATGAATTTGAGAATTTGTCTTTCTAACTCTATGAAGAATTGAGTTGGGATTTTGATGGGTATTGCGTTGAATCTGTATATTGCTTTTGGCAAAATGGCCATTTTAACTATATTAATCCTGCTGATCCATGAGCATGGGAGGTTTTTCCATTTTTTGAGGTCTTCTATTTCCTTCTTCAGAGTCTTGAAGTTCTTGTCATACAGATCTTTCACATGTTTGGTAAGAGTCACCCCAAGGTACTTTATACTGTTTGTGGCTATTGTGAAGGGTGTTATTTCCCTAATTTCTTTCTCAGCCTGCTTATCCTTTGAGTATAGGAAGGCTACTGATTTGCTTGAATTGATTTTATAACCTGCCACTTTGCTGAAGTTGTTTATCAGCTGTAGGAGTTCTCTAGTGGAGTTTTTTGGGTCACTTAGGTAGACTATCATATCATCTGCAAATAATGATAGTTTGACTTCTTCATAAAGCCAGACACTCTGAAGCTAATAGAAAAGAAACTGGGGAGGACCCTTGAGGACATTGGTACAGGGGGAAAGTTCCTGAACAGAACACCAATAGAGTATGCTTAAGATCAAGAATTGACAAATGGGATCTCATAAAATTACAAAGTTTCTGTAAAGCAAAGGACACCATCAAAAGGACAAATCGGCAACCAACAAATTGGGAAAAGATCTTCACCAACCCTACATCAGATAGAGGGCTACTATCAAATATATACAAAGAACTCAAGACGTTAGACCCCAGAAAACCAAATAACCCTATTAAAAAATGGGGTACAGAGTTAAACAAAGAATTTTTACCTGAAGAACTTTGGATGGCAGAGAAACATCTTAAAAAAATGCTCAACTTCATCAGTCATGAGGGAAATGCAAATCAAAACAACCCTGCGATTTCACCTTACACCAGTCAGAATGGCTAAGATTAAAAAATCAGGAGACAGCAGGTGTTGGTGAAAATGTGGAGAAAGAGGAACACTCCTCCACTGCTGGTGGGTTTGCAAATTAGTACAACCACTCTGTAAATCAGTCTGGTGGTTCCTCAGAAAACTGGGCATGTCACTTCTGAAAGATCCTGCTATACCACTCCTGGGCATATATACCCAGGATATTCCCCAGCATGTAATAAGGATATATGCTCCACTATGTTCATAGCAGCCCTATTTATTATAGCCAGAAGCTGGAAAGAACCCAGGTATCCCTCAACAGAAGAATGGATGCAAAAAATGTGGTATATATACACAATGGAGTACTATTCAGGCATTAGAAACAATGAATTCATGAAATTCTTAGGCAAATGGATAGAGCTGGAGAACATCATACTAAGTGAGGTAACCCAGTCTCAAAATATCAATCATGGTATGCACTCACTAATAAGTGGATATTAGCCTGAAAAACAGGAATACCCAAAACATAATCCACACATCAAATGAAGTAAAAGAAGAACAGAGGAGTGGCCCCTGGTTCTGGAAAGACTCAGTGTAGCAGTATAAGGCAAAACCAGAACAGGGAAGTGGGAAGGGGTGGGTGGGAGAACAGGGGGAGGTAAGGGGGCTTATGTGACTTTCGGGGAGTGGGGGACCAGAAAAGGGGAAATCATTTGAAATGTAAATAAAAATATATTGAATAAAAAAAATAACACTGAAAAAAAGAAATGCTTCATCCTTCAGGAAAGCTCCTTAAACAGGGAGGTAATTAAGTCAAATTAGTTTGAGAAAATCCCTGAAACTGAGCAGATTTAGCAGACACCTTTCCTTCCAGAGTAAACAAACTAGCTAGATTGCTGAGAATCACTCAGATAAGCAAAGCTGCAAGGAAGGATCTCAGACCACTCTAGATGCAAAAAAGGAGGAGATAAAACCAACTTTCCCCAAAAAGCAAGATCCTACACAGTACTTGTAAGGTGTTTGGACAGCTGAATCACTTGGAAAAGACACTCTTCAACCTATTGTACTGCCTACAAGCTATTTAATATACTACACTGTGTTTTTGTGAATTGTCAGCCATAATGGGTGGACTTTGGTGATGTAGTTGTCTTTGAGTCATTTATTCTCCTATAAGAAACCTCTCATCAATATTTCTAAAGGAAATATTGATAAAACTCTGAAGAGGCAAAAGGCATCAGGAGAGATTCCATCTTGTCCTCTAAACTCTGTTTTCAGCTGCTGTCCTTGGAGAAAACTGCTGTCTTTGAGTGATATGGCCCCCACTATTGGGCTCTGGGAAAGAGACCAGCTTGCCAAAATAGGAAAAACTGATCGCAGTAACAAGATAAGTTAAAAAAAAACATGAATCAATCCAAGGACAAGATACCCCTTTGTAGATGTGTGGTCTCTCTCTCCCTGACTATATCATTTTGACAGTTAACATTCCTTTACCCATTTATCCAGTCATATAATCCCAAGGTTTGAAAGCCCCAGCTTGCAATTTTCTTCCTATATAAATGCTAAACCCCTAGACTCAATTGTCACTCTCCTTACTAATCCATCATGAAGGTTTATAGTCCAAGCTTGAGCTTGAATAAAGACTCCCATGTGTTTGCATTAGATTTTTTGTTCCTGGTGGTCTCTGTTTTTTTTCAATCTGGGTACTACTCGAGGTTCATCAAATTGGAATTTGGTGGTATCTGTACATTGGTCTGCCATGGGCTCATTGTGTGGGGTGAGTTGATGTTTGTATATTTCTCTCTGTAGGAAAAATTCTCACATATCAGAATTGTACATAAATAATTTTCTATTCTATTTTATTTTATATTTATAGTGCTAGTACTGGCCCTTAGTACCCTAAGTACTTAGTTCTTAGTACTATCTCCTGAAACTAATATACCTTCCCTTATATTCTATGTTAGTATTATATTATAGAACATCCTGATTTCATAATCTTGAACTGCTTGTAATCAGAGAGAAACTAATGATCACTAATCATAATGGTAATTATCACCATTCTGTTTAGTTTGACTTTTTTTAATATGTAAGTCACTTGTTGCTGTTTGTCTTTTTATGAAATATCTTCATTTAGGGTAAAAGATCTGAGCCCATTTTCAGGTTTCAAACCTAACTAAACATACCAATCCCTAAATCAGAAACCACACCAATCCCTGTGCCTGATACACACCAATCTCTGGGTATATCTTGAAATCTTGCCATTCCTCACCCTGGAAATGTTCATCACCTTCTCCCCCCCAAAAAAGTATTATATGTACTTGCCTCCTGCTCAGTTTCCTGCTGCATCTTAGACAAGCAGAGGAAGCCACGCTCTTATTGTAAGGCCCTTTAGGTCAGGCAAGTCACTTAACCCCACCTCCAGACTACTAAAATGGCTATTTCTAGCCCTATGAGAATCGAATGGCCAAATTCCTTCCTAAAGGGAGGGAGGAAGGCCCAAGATGAGCTCAATATCTCACCAATCACTGAGCTTGTTCAAGATCTGCTTAAAAAAACAAACAAGCAAACAAACAAACAAACAAAAAAACCCACCAATCCCAAGGTGCCTTTGAAAGCTTGTACCCCCTCCTCCCAGTCCATCAACAAACCCTATATAAATCCACCTCCTGCCAAACCTTTGTTGCTTCACTCTGGAGCAAAGACAGCTTTCTCTAGTATCTTCCTCAATAAAGCTCTTGTGTGAGTTTTGTTATTTGCAGTGTTACTTTGTTGGTTTCCTAGGTTCCCTGCTGCCAGGATTCCTTGCCCTTCAGAGCTGTCACACTTGCACTTGGAAACTCAGAGCTGCAGAACCTCAATTGAGGAAGCATTTCCTTTCAGAGCTATAACACTTAAAATTCCTACATAACCCAGACTGTCCTGGATTTCAAGAATGTCATACTTTTACCTCTCAAAGCCATCTGGCCAGGTGTAGACATCCACATTTGAATGGGCCCTTAAAGGTGCAAATTAAATATCTCAGTGTCTCTTCCTAGTCTTTCAAAGAAAAAAAAAATTTTTTTGCAATTTTATTGCCCTTCATTATTTGGCCTCATACTCTTCAAGTTTTCTCTTTTATTCCTCTTTTCTTTTTAAAGATTTATTTACTTTATGTATATGAGCACCCTATCTGCATGTACACCTGCTTTCCAGGAGGAGGCTTCAGAACTCATTACAGATGATTGTGAGCCACCACATGGTTCTGTGAATTAAACTCAGGACTTCTGGAAGAGCAGCCCATGTTCTTAACTGCTGAGCCATCTCTCCAGCCCTCAAGTTTTCATGACCTAGTTTCATACTTAAAGTCATAATGGAGACCTAGTCTACATAATTAAATGCTTGAATAAGAAAAGAATTGTCCTTTAATCAGTGATATATGATATACCCAGGCCATACAAAGGAATAATTAATTTAATGAAATTTTTGGCTTGTTTGCTTTTGGGAAGAGAACTTAGTATGTAGCATAATGTATACCCTCAAACTCTGAAATCTCTTGATCCAGGGTCCTAATTGCAAGAATCATAATTCAGTGCCATATACAACTGACAAATATATTACTTTAAAAACAGATTATCAGGCCAGAAAGATGACTCAGTCAGTGAGAATGCTTGCCTCTAAGGCTGGAGTCCTGAGTTCAATCCCTCAGACCCATATGATGAAAATTTTCAAGCTGACACTTACAGGTTCTCTGATACCTACATGTTTAATGCAGTATAAACACCTCAATAAACACATACATGTATTATGTACATGTACAGTATAAATAAATAAATACAGTGAAAAAATAAATGCAAATATTATCATCAATGGCTTTCAAAACAGTCCTTTTCTTTAGGTGACATTATCTTATAATGGAGATTCTAGGAAATTCAATTTTTTTCTTTTTTTTTTATTCGATGTATTCTTTATTTACATTTCAAATGATTTCCCATTTTCTGGGTCGCCACTCCCCGCAAATCCCATAAGCCCTCTTCCCTTCCCCTGTTCCTCCAACAACTCCTTCCCACTTCCCTGTTCTGGTATTCCCCTATATTGTTGCATTGAGTCTTTCCAGAACCAGGGGCCACTCCTCTATTCTTTTTGGACATCATTTAATATGTGGATTATTACTTGGGTATTCCAAGTTTCTAGTTTATTATCCACTTATCAGTGAGTGCATACCATGACTGAACTTTTGAGACTGGGTTACCTCACTTAGTATGATGTTCTCCAGCTCCATCCATTTGTATATGATTTGCAGGAATTCATTATTTCTAATGGCTGAATAGTACTCCATTGTGTAAATATACCACATTTTTTTGTATCCATTCCTCTGTTGAGGGACACCTGGGTTGTTTCCAGCTTCTGGCTTCTACAAATAGGGCTGCTATGAACATAGTGGAGCATGTGTCCTTATTACATGCTGGGGAATCCTCTGGAGTGGTATATGCCCAGGAGTGGTATAGCAGGGTCCTCCGAAGTGCCATGCCCAGTTTTCTGAGGAACCGACAGACTAATTTCCAAAGTGGTTGCACCATCTTACAATCCCACCAGCAGTGGAGGAGTGTTCCTCTTTCTTCATATCCTCGCCAGCACCTGCTGTCTCCTGAGGTTTTGACCTTAGCCATTCTGACTGGTGTGAGGTGAAATCTCAAGGTTGTTTTGATTTGCATTTCCCTAATGAACTTCAGCCCTCCGAAGTTCTTCATGTGAAAAATCTTTGTTTAGTTCGGTACCCCACTTTTAATGGGGTTATTTGGTTCTCTAGGTTCTACCTTCTTGAGTTCTCTGTATATATTAGATATTAGCCCTCTGTTAGATTTAGGGTTGGTGAAGATCCTTTCCCAATCTGTTGGTTGACGTTTTGTCCTTTTGACAGTGTCCTTTGCCTTACAGAAACTTTGTAGTTTTATGAGGTCCCATTTGTCAATTCTTGATCTTAGAGCTTAAGCTATTGGTGTTCTATTCAGGAACTTTTCCCCTGTGCCCATGTCCTCAAGGGTCTTCCCCAGTTTCTTTTCGATTAGTTTCAGTGTTTCAGGTTTTATGTGGAGGTCCTTGATCCATTTGGAGTTGAGCTTAGTACAAGGAGATAAGAATGGATTGATTCGCATTCTTCTGCATGCTGACCTCCAATTGAACCAGCACCATTTGTTGAAAAGGCTATCTTTTTTCTACTGGATGCTTTCAGCTCCTTTATTGAAGATCAAGTGACCATAGGTGTGTGGGTTCATTTCTGGGTCTTCAATCTTATTCCATTGATCGGCTTGCCTGACATTGTACCAATACCATGCAGTTTTTATCACTATTGCTCTGTAGTAAAGTTTGAGGTCTGGAATACTGAATCCCCCTGAAGTTCTTTTACTGTTGAGAATAGTTTTAGCTATCCTGGGTTTTTTGTTATTTCAGATGAATTTGAGCATTGCTCTTTCTAGCTCTATGAAGAACTGGGTTGGGATTTTGATGGGAATTGCATTGAATCTGTAGATTTCCTTTGGCAATATGGCCATTTTAACTATATTAATCCTGCTAATCCATGACCATGGAAGATTTTTCCATTTTCTGAGATCTTCATCGATTTCCTTCTTCAGAGATCTGAAGTTCTTGTCATATAGGTCTTTCACTTGTTTGGTTAGAATCACACCAAGATACTTTATGCTGTTTGTGGCTATTGTGAAGGGTGTCATTTCCCTAATTTCTTTCTCAGTCTGCTTATCCTTTGAGTGTATAAAGGCTACTGATTTGCTTGAGTTGATTTTGTAGTCAGTCATTTTGCTGAAGTTTTTTTTATCAGCTGTAGGAGTTCTCTAGTAGAGTTTTTTGGGTCACTTTAGTATACTATCATATCATCTGTAAATAGTGATAGTTTGACTTCTTCCTTTCCAATTTGTATCACTTTGACTTCCTTATTTTGTCTAATTGCTCTAGCTAGGTCTTCAAGAACTGTATTAAAAAGATATGGAGAGAGGGGGCAGCTTTGTCTAGTCCCTGATTTTAGTGGGATTGCTTCAAGTTCTTAATAACACAAACATTTACTTTTTTTAAAAAATATTGCAGAGAAAATAGTACTCACCGTAACATGAGGGCATATCAGACCATCCATTATAAGTACATGTTATGGAGCCCTTGGTCTGTTTATATGAATTTTCATATCCAACATGACATTCATAGTCTAATTTGTCATTGAGTTTAAACCACGTGCTATTATTCTTAGTTACAGCATTCTCAAATACAGGCACATCACATGATTCTAATGAAAAATGAAAGAGACAATTTCATTTCTAATGTGGCAATAGTCAATATGAGTAATTCTCATGAGAACAAAAGTCTTTATAGATTAATATGCAATGTGGTAACAAATTAAATACTGTGTTGAAGAAACCTATGGAGACCAGCAATAATTTATTTATTTGAACGTTATAAAAATGGAAAATACATTTCTATTTAGCATGTCTCCTTTCTTAAACTTTATAAAATTTATTTTAGAAATAATTTCTCAGTTCAATTTTTCATATACTTATGGCACACTCCAAAAAATAGATAAGTGCAAATGTGTATTTTTAGGGAAATTTGATAGTATTTTGTGAATTAACATCATATATTTAGTAGTTCAAATGAATCATAAAATATAGAGAAGTAGATTAGCTGAACTTAAAAAAAAAACAGCTATTATATCAAGGGTTTTTCTCTTTCACAGTAAGAAAACCCAATAAATTCTTGTCTATTTTAATTTAACAAAAATAAATATTACATGTAAATAATTTTAATTGATTTTCTATTATTAGATCCTGTAAAATCAGAGTAGATGAAAAAATATTCGATATTATGAAATTAGTGAATATCTTAAATCAACTTATTTAAGGTATGTTAAATACTTTTTGAAAAAATAGCACTGGGAATTTTTTTAATAAATAAGATTAAATGAACTGTTCATTAATCCTAGATAATCTTCATTAACTATATGTCCTAAAACAAAGGAGTCTTTTCAAACACCAAAATTTGCTGGTACCTAGAAATGCTTCTTTCTTTCTAATATCAAAATATTTAAAAAGATCTTCTAAGGAAAGATTTTCTGACATTGACTGTACCTCATAATTTCAAATACATATTATAAGGTTATCACATATTCAGGAATTCACAGCTCATTGAAGACTTCTTTACTAGATTTAAAACTAGGATATTTTATAGCATTGAGAAGGCAAATAAACTGTTATTCTACAATGCAGGAATAATTCCAAATAGAAAAAAAGCTGTGTATTTTTTCTTGAAGTTTACAAATGAAAGAATATCAGCTATCTACAAGGACAATAAAGCTAAACTCTGATGCATATTCAGTATAATTGCAATAGTATAATAAAATACTCACTAATGCACGAGGGCTGAGGTGACCATCCATTTTGAAGGCAAGTAATTGATCCAGATGTTTCTCCTGTATTTGTTACATACCCCTGTTTACATCTATACCATGTTTTTCTATTTAGAGCATATGTAAAATCAGATTCAGAAAAGAAACCATTCTCAATTTCTATATCTGATATTGAACATGTCTCTAAAAAATAAAGAGTAAGTAAAAAATAAGTATATGTATAACAGCTTATGAATTTACAATATTTAAAAAATACAAAAGTAGCCATTAGTCATTTGTACATACATACCTGAAATAATCAAAATCATTCACATTACTAGATCACAAAAAGAAAACAAATTATAAACATTATAGGTTTTAAGACACCAAACCCGGATGCTATTGTTGATGCCAAGAAGAGCTTGATGACAGGAGCTTGATACACTTGTCTCCTGAGAAGCTTTGCCAGATCCTGACCAGTACAGATGAAGATGCTCATAGCCAACCATAGGACTGAGCAAGGGATCCCTATGGGGGAATGGGGAAATACTGAAGGCCCTGTCTGGGCCTTATCTGGCATCAATGGGAGAGAGGCCTTTGGTCCTGTAAGGGCTTGATGCCTCAGTGTAGATGAATGCTAGGGCAGTAAACAGGAGTGGGTAGGTGGGTTGGGGAACACGCTTATAGAAGCAGAGAAAGCATGCATGGGATAGGGGATTTGTAGAGGGGAAACTAGGAAAGGGATTAACACTTGAAATGTAAAGAAATAAAATATCCAATTAAAAGAGATACACATTAGGAAAAATTCAAGAAATTAAAAGAAAGTGAGTAGAATTGGGAGTGGGAATCATTACATTTAAAATAACATCACTAAATTAACTTTACATCTTGATTCTTTAAAAGATCCCTAAATTAATCAACTTTTAAACAGACATAGCAGAGAAAAAGTAAGAGAAATACAGAGATAGTACAAATTGTCATTATCAGCAATGATGGGAGTTGTATCATTATGTTTTTACATGCTTCAAAAAACAATTGGGAAATATTATGGACATTCATGTCAATTAATTTTGCAATTTAAAATTAATAAAATTAGTAAACCATAGACTATGCTCCCCTAGAAAAATAGATAACATGAACATAATTGCAACAACTTGAAAACATGTATTAGCTATTTATCCACTGAGGCTGCAGCATACAACAGAATAGTTCCACAAGAAACTAAGAAAGAAATCCACAGCTATAGTTATTGCTAGAAAAAATTAATTATGCTGTTTTAATTTTCTTGAAATTGATCACAGAAAAGAATTTTTCATACATGAGCAAACTTAACATAAAAGTCACATGACAAGGGACCATAGCAAGACAAGTCTTCAAATTTCTCAAGTATCTAGATATTTTAAATCTAATTTAAGTATTATATAATGTGTTCATTAATAGAAATAGTATAATTCCATAACCATAAATTTCTACAACAAATACTTTCATTTAACATGTAAATATTTTAAATTTAACTATTTAGGAAGAAATAAATTTAATATCTAATATTATCAGAAATTGTCTTATGTAATAATCACTAAAGAAATGCATGATGTTGCTGAGTGTACAAAACGATTTCTATATCTAAGACTTGGGGAATCATGAAGAGCAGAAAGACTTTTAGGTCAAGAAAACTAAGATGCCTACTAGGAGATAATGTCTTCTATATATAACAGGTAGGCAGCACCCATAAAATCACAAAAATATGGTTGTCTAAGTGAGTTTACTAGAATACCAGTTGACATCCCAATACATATGGAGAAAATTTTACAACCACTACCACTTGATGAAGAACAGCATGTAATTAATATTTGCTCAAAATCAATCTTCTCTAGGAATACGCCTTTCTCTGATAAGTTATCCAATATCAAGTGATCAGACCAAAATCATGCAATTAAGCCTGCCAGCTTTAAATGGACTCACTAGGTAGGTGTGTGTGTGTGTGTGTGTGTGTGTGTGTGTGTATGTGTGTGTGTGTGTATGTGTGTGTGTGTGTGTGTGTGTGTGTGTGTGTAACGATTAATGTTAGAAAAATTGTTCAAGAGACAAAAGAAGATGAGTAAATAGGAATAGAAAGATGATTAAGTATAGTACTCATTTATGAGAGCTGAATTGTCAATATTTTCACATTACTCAACTCTTACCAGAAAAGTTACTATCTGAAGTAAAATTAATTCAGACATATACATACAAGTGATCAACATGCACTCAATAAGAGATTGAAATATTCAGCTTTATATGGGTTGTCTTTATCACATTCTTTCAACCAAAACTCAAGGAACACCACACAAGAAAGTGCAAAAGGAGAGGAAGAGTCAGGAAAGGCGCTACCAGGAAGCCTTATTTTCCAGATACAAAAAGAAAGATGCACATATGACTTCAGATTGTTTGTGAGAATATGTCTAAGACCTGCCTAAGAGTAAGGTAGACCAATTCTAGGATGGAGCATGTGTGGGCATAGAACCACACACCTAGTAGCTTCTGGCAAAGGAAGAATCAGGGTTTTTCTAATAAGTATGACCTCTGATAAATCAGCAACTCTCTACTGTAACACTATACATGTAAGAATATAAACACATCACAAATTGGACATCATGTCTTGATTTAAGCAAAACACATAGGACAGAAAGTTGGGTGGGTATTACAGGAATCATATACCTGTAATTAGTTGGAGACTACTGGCTATGATCAACACACATTGTTGAAATGTTTGGAAAAACTACAAAAAATAAAATTCTCAAAAAATTAAAATTATATTTATGTGGCCTAAATACACAAAATAATTCACAAATATTTACTTAGTCCTCATTGAATGCTAAAATCTTGGAAATAACTATTAGAAACTCAGAAAATGAGCCATATCATGAAAGAAAATACAAATTTGTTAGGGAGTTATGTCCTAAATATATAAAGTATAAATAAATTCTGAAATAAAATATCCAACTAAAGAGGGATTTTTAGGTGATTGCTATTATTATTGCATGAGGAGGATGTAATAAAAATACAAGGATATATTACTATGCTGATAAGCTTTGAATCTAAAACCTGAAGCTTTTGATTTTTAAAGCAAAACAATTCAATTGGAAGACTTGTTCATTGCTGTTATGGATGTAAAATGTCCCAACCATTCTTGCAAACCATATGCTAGATTATTACAGACTGAATCATCCATAATGCTATAGTATGCATTGATTTTAGTTTTGGATATTTTTTAATAAATTCTTTATGAACTTTAATTGAACAACATGTTCAAATTTTCATAAATAACTCACTATTTAACACATTTTAAAATAGCCAAAATATTCCTTTAAAATGTGCAAATAGCTTAATTGTTATATATCTACATAACTGATATTTCAAGTAAACTTCACTTACTATACAAGCTATAAAACAGAAGAACAATACATATATGCTACTGAAAGTAATAGAATTAAGTTAGAAAACATGATGCACAGCCTATGGCTACCAGCAGACCAGTAGGCTAGTCATTCACTAACTTTCCCTGCTCTCTTATTTCTTCCCTCAGGCACACCAACTGTAGGTCATTCCTATCAGAAGATGAACTTTCTTTCTTTTTTTGTATATATGTATTTTTTATTTTCTATATTCTTTGTTTACATTCCAAATGCTTTCGCTTTCCCAGTTCCCCCCTCCCCATACATCCCATAAGTCCTCTTCTCTCCACCCATTCTCCTATCATTCCCCCTCCCTTTTCTCTGTCCTGGTATTCCCCTACAATGCTGGATCAAGCCTTTCCAGGATCAGGGCCCTCTTCTTCCTTCTTCATGGGAATCATTTGATATGCTAATTGTGTCTTCAGCATTCAGAGCTTCTAGGCTAACTAATATCCACTTATCAATGATTGCATTCCATGTGTATTCTTTTGTGATTTTGTTACCTCACTTAGGATGATATTTTCCAGTTCTCACCATTTGCCTAAAAAATTCATGAATTCATTGTTTTTAATTCATGAGTAGTATTCCATTGTGTAAATATACCACATTTTCTGTATCCATTCCTCCACTGAGGGACATCTGGGTTCTTTCCAGCTTCTAGCTATTATACATATGGCTGCTATGAACATAGTGGAGCATGTGTCATTATTGTATGCTGGAGAATCCTCTGAGTCTATGTCGAGGAGAGGTATAGCAGGATCATCCGCAAGTGTCATGTCCAGTTTTCGGAGGAACCACCAGACTGATTTCCATAGTGGTTGTACCATCTTACAATCCCACCAGCAGTGGAGAAGTGTTCCTCTTTCTCCACATCCTCACCAACACCTGCTGTCTCCTGAGTTTTTAACCTTAGCCATTCTGACTGGTGTGAGGTGAAATCTCAGGGTTGTTTTGATTTGAATTTCACTAATGACTAATGATGAGCATTTCTTAAGGTGCTTCTCGTCCATCTGAATTTCTTCAGGTGAAAATTCTTTGTTTAGACCTTACCCCATTTATTAATAGGGTTATTTGGTTCCCTGCAGTCTAACTTCTTGAGTTCTTTGTATATATTGGATATTAGCCCTCTAACAGATGTAGGGTTGGTGAAGATCTTTTCCCAATTTGTTGGTTGCCATTTTGTCCTTTTGACAGTGTCCTGTGCCTTACAGAAACTTTGTAATTTTATGAGATCCCATTTGTCAATTCTTGATGAAATCAGAAAAAGAATACCTTCTAGATCAGAGTCTGCCCAGGCCACCAGAATTCTATCCTACATCTCTTGTGGAGGCCCCATGCTCTGCCATCCACAGAGATCTGTAGACCACAGAAGAAATAGAAACCAGACCAGATATCCATAAATTAGCATCTAGAGATAAAAATCATTCTAAACCTATGTGCATATACACCAGCATTTGAACACAACCAACAACAGATAGGGCATTATATTACAATTACAGCCCAGCTATCCTACACCAAAACAGTACTATCAGTACTCCAAAACAACTGAAGCACAAGAAAATGATGATAAAATCTACTTTATGAAGATGATAAATGTCCTAAAAGAAGAGGTAAAGAGTCTCTTAAAGAAATTGAGGGAAAGACAAACAAAATGTTGGAGGAAAGGAATGAATATTTTAAGGAATGTCAAGAAATCAAAAAAATGTTGATGGACAAAATAAAATTCAGCAAGACCTAAAAAAATGGAAATAGAAGCAATAAAGAAAACACAAAGTGAGGAAATTCTGGAAATGTAAAAATCTATATAAGTGAAGGAAACTTCAGAATCAAGCATCACCAGAATACAAGAGATGAAAAAGCTTTTGTAGACAGTAAAAGAAATAGATGCATTGATCAAAGAAAATGTTAAATCTGAAAATGTCCTAATGTAAAAGTCCAGGAAATAGAGAAATACTATGAAATAATAGGAAAACTAAGGAAATACTATGAAAACACCAAACATAGAAATGCTAAGAATAGAAAGAAAAGACTCCACTTCAAAGACTTTCGTGGTTTGAATAGGCTTAGCCTAGGGAGTGTGGCCTTGTTGGAGAAAGTATGTCACTGTAGGCTTGGGTTTTAAGATTCTTATCCTAGCTGCCTAGAAGCCACTCTTATGGCCCTCCTGTACCAGGCCTGCCTGAATGCTGCCATGTCTCTGTCTTTATAATAATGGACTGAACCTTTGAACCTGTAACTCAGCCAGAATTATATATTGTCCTTATAAGAGCTGCCTTGGTCAAGGTGTCACTTCACAGCAGTAAGATCCTAACTAAGTCAATGGCCCAGAAAATAAATTCAACAAAATCATAGTAGAAAACTGTTCTTACCTTAAAGAAATAATTTCTTTTTAAAGATACATGAAGTACACAGAACAAAAAGTAGATAGACCCAAAAGATAAAGATCATTCAAAATATAACAGTCAAAATACTAAGCATTCAGAACAGAAAAAGAATATTGAAACCTACAAGGAAAAGAGAACAAAGTAGATATATTAGAATTATATCTGACTTCTTAAAGGAAAAATCTAAAGTAAGAAAGGCTTAGACGGATATTGTTCATATTTGAAAATATCACAGATGACAGTCCAGGCTGCTATATCCAGCAAAACTTTTAATAACTTGTAGATGGAAAAGGCAAGATATCCAATGACAATAGCAAATTTAAACAATATCTATCTACAAACCCAGCCTACATGAGTGACTAGAAGGAAAACTCTGTCCCAGGGAGGTTAATTACATCCACAAAAACAGAGGTAGTAAATATACTCCCTCTAGCAAAATCAAAATAAATAAAGCACAAACAGACACACACACACACACACACACACACACACACACACGCATGGACACACACACACACATACACACACAAACACCACCAACAAAATAAAATAATTAAATGATTAATATTCACTGGTCATTGCTATCTCTAAATATCAATTAACTCATTTGTCCAGTATAAAGAAAAGACTAACAGAATGGTTGTGAAAATAAGATAAATCTTCTGCTGCATACAAGAACATACCTGATCAAAGATAAACACTGAATCAGTGTAAAGGATTTAAAAATATTTATAAGCAAATTGACATAAGAAGCAAGTGGATGTCTTCAAAATTAATCAAAAGAGGTGAGGAAGAATGACTTATTACTCATCAAGGAAAAGATTCACAAAGATTATGTTTCAATTTTTAATGTCTATGCCCTGAAATAAAGGCACCCAAGTTTGTAAAAGAAAGTTAGTAAAGCTTAAACCACTCATCAACCCTCAGATATTGGTAGTGGAAGACTTCAATATCACACACTTACCAGGTGACTGATCATCCAGGGGAATACAAGAGCAAATAAATGTTGTAGAGCAAATGGAACTAACAGATATCTACGACCATTTCAGGAACCCCATATATATTTCTTCTCACATCACTTTCTCTAAAATTGACCCCTTACTTAGTCACAAAACAAATTTCAACATATACAAGATAATTGAAATGACCTCTTATATCCATCCTATGAGACCACAAGATATTAAACCTTGATTTCAATAACAACAAAAGGCTTCCAAACTCAGGAATACTAAAAAAATTTCTACTGAGGACAACAGGATCCTGATAGTAATAAAGAAAGAAAATAAATACTTCTATGAATTCAATGGAAATGAATGCATAAAACACAAAAATTTATGGGGCACAATGAATGCAGTACTAAGAAGAATGCAACTATACCCATAAACATCACCCTACACAAAACTGAATTCCCAGTGGACTGAAGATATCAACATAAAATGGACCACTGAATCTAATAAAAGAGGAAAGCAGGAATTTCCTTGAACTCATTGGTACAGGAAATAAATTTGTCCACAGAAAACCAATAGCACAGACAATAAGATCAACCATTACTAAATTGAACTTCATGAAACTGAAATATTTTTTCAAAGTAAGAACATCATCAATAGGACAAAGTGGCAGCCTACATAATGGGAAAAGATATTTACTAATCTCCTATCTGACAGAACTAATATCTAAAATTCATAAAGAACTCAAGACAGCAAACCAAATAAACCAAATTAAAAATGGAGTACAAAACCAGAGAATTCAGCAAAGTGGCCAGATATAAAATTAACTCAAGTAAATCAGTAGCCTTCTTATACTCAAACAATAAACAGGCCAAGAAAGAAATTGGGGAAATGACTCCCTTGAAAATAGTCACAAACAATATAAAATATCTTGGGGTGACTCTAACCAAACAAGTGAAAGATCTGTATGACAAGAAGTTCAAGTCTCTTAAGAAAGAAATGGAAGAAGACCTCAGAAAATGGAAAGATCTTCCATACTCTTTGACAAGATTAATATAGTAAAAATGGCCATCTTGCTGAAAGCAATATACAGATTAACAGCAATCCCCATCAAAATCCCAACTCAATTCTTCATAGAGTTAGAAAGAGCAATTCTCAAATTCATCTGGACTAACAAAAAAACCAGAATAGCTAAAACTATTCTCAATAGTAAAAGAACTTCTGGGGGAATCAGTATCCCTGATCTCAAGCAGTACTACAAAGCAATAGTGTTAAAAACTGCATGGTATTAGTGTGACAGGCAGGTAGATCAATGGAATAGAATTGAAGACCCAGAAATGAACCTACACAATTATAGTCATTTGATCTATGACAAAGGAGCTAAAATCATCCAGTGGAAAAAAGATAGCCAAATAACCATATTAAAAATGGGGTAGAGATCTAAACAAAGAATTTTCACTTGAGGAATATTGAGTGCCTGAAAACCCCACCTTAGTGGGCCTACAAGCTGGTACAACCACTCTGGAAATCAGTTTGGCAGGTCCTAAGAAAACTGGGCATGATACTGCTGGAGGACTCCACTATACCACTCCTAGGCATATACCCAGAGGATTCCGCAGCATGTAATAAGGATACATGCTCCAGTATGTTCATAGCAGCCCTATTAATAATAGCTAGAAGCATATACTTGGCGGCGGCGGCAGCAGTGCAGCAGTGGCTGGTCCAGCTGAAGGGCCATCAGCAGTGGAACCAAGGCGACACAGGGTCCAGTTAGGCCTTGCGCCCACAACCACTGACCTTCTCTGACTAGCCGGGCGGGTAGCAGCTGCGGTTGTGCGGCGCCTTTTCTGCACGGAAGCCACTTCAGAACTCGGCCTCCCACCAGTCAGGAGAGGCTCATCCATCTTGGTTTCGGACTCCAGGGATCGGACAGACTGAGGTACACAAACATAATCCAAGGCCAACACCGCGGTGGTCTGAGCCCGACGGGTGTTGGGCTGCACCCAGGCCCTGGGCTGTTCAGGGGGGGGGGGCATCGGGGTGCCAACCCAGCCAGGAGGTTTTTTGCCCAGGCCTGCGCGCGCCGCCATTTTGCCTGGAGGACGACAGAGAGCACTGGGGGGGGCAGACCTGTAACAGGCATAGCCTGAGGCTAGCAAAGCAGGGGTCTAGGCCCCAAAAGGCACAGGACTGACCCCAAGAACTGGGCGGCTTGGTGGGCCATCTGTGAGTCAACCCGCCCAGGAGGTTGTTAGCATAGCAGACTCTCCCGGCGCTTTCAGAGAGCGCGGGCGCACACACCCGCCATCCTGGTCACCTGGTGGACCCAATTAACAGTCATAGCCCTAGGGGAACTTTGCTCGGACCTTGGCCTCCCAGGCTTTTGGCTGGACTCAGGCCTGGGCGGCCAGGCTAACCTTGTGTGCGCCAGCCCGGTTGAGGGATCGGCTGCCCAGCGAAGTGAGCGGAACACAGGGGAGGTCACAGCAGCATACACCATCGGCACTCTCTGGGGGTGCACATGGGCTCCATCTGGTCCACAGACACAATCTGGGGCAAGGCCTCAGGCAGAAGCCCTCAGCTCAACTCTCTCCACTCCCGGATCCAGATTAGCCTGGGCGGCCGCACCACATCTCCAGGTCCTGCAAGAGGCTAGCTGGGCTTCCGGGCAGCCAGCTGGGAGAAGTCAGTGTGCTCCAGTGAATCCAGCGGGCCCCAACGGGAGCCTTTGGGTGCCTGCTTCGGGATCTGATCAGCCTGGGCAGCAGCACCCTGTCTACAGGCAGTGCAGGGGGTAAGCTGTGCACCAGAGGCCAACGGAGAAGGGACAGCTTGCACTGGTGAGTCCAGCACTGACAAGACAAACTAACACCAGTGAGAACTAGATGGCAAAAGGCAAATGCAGGAACGTCACTAACAGAAATCAAGGCAATATGGCAACATCTGAACCCAATTCTCCTCTACCAGCATGTCCTGGATACCCCATCACACCAGTAAAACAAGATTTGGATTTAAAATCACTGGTCATGATGCTGGTACAGGAACACATGAAGGACATACTTAAAGAAATTCAGGAGAAAATGGATCAAAAGTTAGAAGCCCTTGCAAGGGAAACACAAAAATCATTGAAAGAAATCCAGGAGAATACAAAAGCCAACAAGGAGGAAATGCAAAAAACACTTAAAGAAATACAGGAGACCTTTGGTCAACGGGCTGAGGTCATGAAAGAGGAAACACAAAAATCTCTTAAAGAATTACAGGAAAGCACAAACAAGCAAGTGAAGGAGCTAAGCAAAACCATCCAGGATCTAAAATCAGAAGAAGAAACAACTAAGAAAACTCAAAGGGAGACAACTTTGGAGATAGAAAGCCTTGGGAAGAAATCAGTGGACATAGATGCAAATATCAACAACAGAATACAAGAGATAGAAGAAAGAATCTCAGATGCTGAAGATTCCATAGAAACCATGGACTCAACAGTTAAAGAAAATGCAAAATGCAAAAAGCTTGTAACCCAAAATATCCAGGAAATCCAGAACACAATGAGAAGACCAAACCTAAGGATTATAGGCATAGATGAAAGTGAAGATTTACAACTTAAAGGGCCAGCAAATATCTTCAATAAAATTATGGAAGAAAACTTCCCTAACCTAAAGAGAGAGATGCCCATGAATATACAAGAAGCCTACAGAACTCCAAACAGACTGGACCAGAACAGAAATACTTCCCGTCACATAATAATCAAAACACCAAATGTTCTAAACAAAGAAGGAATACTAAAGGCAGTAAGAGAAAAAGGCCAAGTAACATATAAAGGAAGACCTATCAGAATCACAGCAGACTTTTCACCTGAGACTATGAAGGCTAGAAGGTCCTGGGCAGATCTGATGCAGACTCTAAGAAAACACAAATGCCAACCAAAACTACTATATCCAGCAAAACTCTCAATCACCATAGATGGAGAAACTAAGATATTTCATGACAAAACCAAGTTTATCCAATATCTATCCACAAACCCAGCCCTAAAAAGGATAATAGGAGGACAACACCAATACAAGGAGGGAAACTTCACCCTGGAGAAAGCAAGATAGTAACCTTTCATCAAACCCAAAAGAAGTTAAGCAATCAAATTTAAAAAAATAATGTCAAAAATGATAGGAAGTAACAATCACTATTCCTTAATATCTCTTAACATCAATGGACTTAATGCCCAATAAAAAGACACAGACTAACTGACTGGATATGTAAACAGGACCCTACATTTTGCTGCTTACAGGAAACACACCTCAGGGTCAAAGACAAACACTACCTTAGGGTAAAAGGCTGGAAGACAATTTTACAAGCAAATGGTCTCAGGAAACAAGCTGGAGTAGCCATTTTAATATCAGATAAAATTGACTTTCAACCCAAAGTCATCAAAAGAGACTCTGAGGGACACTTCTTGCTGGTCAAAGGAAAAATACAAAAAGAAGAACTGTCAATCCTGAACATCTATGCCCCAAATGCAAGGGCACCCTCTTTCGTAAAAGAAACTTTATTAAAACTAAAAGCACACATTGCACCTAACACAATAATTGTGGGTGACTTCAACACTGCACTTTCCTCAATGGACCGATCAGGAAAACAGAAACTAAACAGGGACACAATGAAACTAATTGAAGCTTTGGACCAATTAGATTTAACAGATATATATATAGAACATTGTATCCTAAAACAAAAGAATATACCTTTTTCTCAGCACCTCATGGTACCTTCTCCAAAATCGACCATATAATTGGTCACAAGACAGACCTCAACAAATATAAGAAGATAGAACTAATCCCATGCCTACTATCTGACCACTATGGAGTAAAAGTGGTCTTCAATAGCAACAGAAACAACAGAAAACCCACATACATGTGGAAACTGAACAATACTCTACTCAATGATAACTTGGTCAAGGAAGAAATAAAGAAAGAAATTAAAGACCTTTTAGAACACAATGAAAATGAAAACACAACATACCCAAATCTATGGGACACAATGAAAGCAGTGCTAAGAGGAAAACTCATAGCCCTGAGTGCCTCCAAAAAGAAAATGGAGAGAGCATACTTTACCAGCTTAATGACACACCTGAAAGCCCTAGAACAAACAGAAGCTATTTCACCCAGGAGGAGTAGAAGGCAGGAAATCATCAAACTCAGGGCCGAAATCAATCAAGTAGAAACAAAGAGAACCATACAAAAAATCAACAAAACCAGGAGCTGGTTCTTTGAGAAAATCAACAAGATAGATAAACCCTTAGCCAGACTGACCAAAGGGCACAGAGAAAGTATCCAAATGAACAAACTTAGAACTGAAAAGGGAGATATAACAACGGAAACTGAGGAAATCCAAAAAATCATCAGATCCTACTACAAGAGCCTGTACTCAACACAACTGGAGAATCTGGAGGAAATGGACAATTTCCTTGACAGATACCAAATACCAAAATTAAATCAGGACCAACTAGACCATCTAAACAGTCCGATAATGCCTAAAGAAATAGAAGGAGTCATAGAAAGTCTTCCAACCAAAAAAAGCACAGGACCAGATGGCTTCAGTGCAGAATTCTACCAGACCTTCAAAGAAGAGTTAGCACCAATACTCTTCAAACTATTCCACAAAATAGAAACAGAAGGAACACTACCCAATTCCTTCTACGAAGCCACAATTACGCTGATACCAAAGCCACACAAAGATCCAACAAAGAAAGAGAACTTCAGACCAATTTCCCTTATGAACATCGATGCAAAAATACTCAATAAAATTCTTGCCAACCGAATCCAAGAACACATCAAAACGATCATCCACCATGATCAAATAGGCTTTATCCCGGGAATGCAGGGTTGGTTCAATATACGGAAATCCATCAATACAATCCACTACATAAACAAACTCAAAGAACAAAACCACATGGTCATTTCATTGGATGCTGAAAAAGCATTTGACAAGATTCAGCATCCTTTCATGCTTAAAGTCTTGGAGAGAACAGGAATTCAAGGCCCATACCTAAACATAGGAAAAGCAATATACAGCAAACCGGTAGCCAGCATCAAACTAAATGGAGAGAAACTTGAAGCAATCCCACTGAAATCAGGGATCAGACAAGGCTGCCCCCTTTCTCCTTATCTTTTCAATATTGTACTTGAGGTACTAGCTCGGGCAATTCGACAACATAAGGAGGTCAAGGGGATACAAATTGGAAAGGAAAAAGTCAAACTATCATTATTTGCAGACAACATGATCGTCTACCTAAGTGACCCAAAAAACTCCACTAGAGAGTTCCTACAGCTGATAAACAACTTCAGCAAAGTGGCAGGTTATAAAATCAACTCAAGCAAATCAGTGGCCTTCCTATACTCAAAGGATAAGCAGGCTGAGAAAGAAATTAGGGAAATGGCCCCCTTCACAATAGCCACAAACAGTATAAAGTATCTTGGGGTGACTCTTACCAAACATGTGAAAGATCTGTATGACAAGAACTTCAAGACTCTGAAGAAGGAAATGGAAGAAGACCTCAAAAAATGGGAAAACCTCCCATGCTCATGGATCGGTAGAATCAATATAGTTAAAATGGCCATTTTGCCAAAAGCAATATACAGATTCAATGCAATACCCATCAAAATCCCAACTCAATTATTCACAGAGTTAGAAAGAGCAATTATCAAATTCATCTGGAACAACAAAAAACCCAGGATAGCTAAAACTATTCTCAGCAATAAAAGAAAATCTGGGGGAATCAGTATCCCTGACCTCAAGCAATACTACAGAGCAATAGTATTAAAAACTGCATGGTATTGGTACAGTGACAGGCAGGAGGATCAATGGAACAGGATTGAAGATCCAGAAATGAACCCACACACCTATGGCCACTTGATCCTCGACAAAGAGGCTGAAAACATCCAATGGAAAAAAGATAGCCTTTTCAACAAATGGTGTTGGTTCAACTGGAGGTCAGCATGCAGAAGAATGCAAATTGATCTATCCTTGTCTCCTTGTAGTAAGTTCAAATCCAAATGGATCAAGGACCTCCACATAAAGCCAGACACTCTGAAGCTAATAGAAAAGAAACTGGGGAAGACCCTTGAGGACATCGGTACAGGGAGAAAGTTTCTGAACAGAACACCAATAGCATATGCTCTAAGAACAAGAATTGACAAATGGGACCTCATAAAATTACAAAGTTTCTGTAAGGCAAAGGACACCATCAAGAGGACAAATCGGCAACCAACAAATTGGGAAAAGGTCTTCACCAATCCTACAACAGATAGAGGGCTAATATCCAATATATATAAAGAACTCAAGAAGTTAGACTCCAGAAAACCGAACAACCCTATTAAAAAATGGGGTACAGAGTTAAACAAAGAATTCTCACCTGAAGAACATCGGATGGCGGAGAAGCATCTTAAAAAATGCTCAACTTCATTAGTCATTAGGGAAATGCAAATTTAAACAACCCTAAGATTTCATCTTACACCAGTCAGAATGGCTAAGATTAAAAACTCAGGAGACAGCAGGTGTTGGAGAGGGTGTGGAGAAAGAGGAACACTCCTCCACTGCTGGTGGGGTTGCAAATTGGTACAACCACTCTGGAAAGCAGTCTG
Source organism: Apodemus sylvaticus (assembly GCF_947179515.1). Taxonomy (NCBI): domain Eukaryota; kingdom Metazoa; phylum Chordata; class Mammalia; order Rodentia; family Muridae; genus Apodemus; species Apodemus sylvaticus. Next base: position 47,062,281 of record NC_067483.1, read on the forward strand.
GCGGTTCCTCCGAAAACTGGGCACCTCACTTCCAGAAGATCCTGCTATACCACTCCTGGGCATATACCCAGAAGGCTCCCCACCATGTAATAAGGATACATGCTCTACTATGTTCATAGCAGCCCTATTTATAATTGCCAGATGCTGGAAAGAACCCAGGTATCCCTCAACAGAAGAGTGGATGCAAAAAATGTGGTATATCTACACAATGGAGTACTATTCAGCCATTAGAAACAATGAATTCATGAAATTCTTAGGCAAATGGATGGAGCTAGAGAACATCATACTAAGTGAGGTAACCCAGACTCAAAAGGTGAATCATGGTATGCACTCACTAATAAGTGGATATTAACCTAGAAAACTGGAATACCCAAAACATAATCCACACATCAAATGAGGTACAAGAAGAAAGGAGGAGTGGCCCCTGATTCTGGAAAGACTCAGTGAAACAGTATTCGGCAAAACCAGAACGGGGAAGTTGGAAGGGGTGGGTGGGAGGACAGGGGAAGAGAAGGGGGCTTACGGGACTTTCGGGGAGTGGGGGGGCTAGCAAAGGGGAAATCATATTAAATGTAAATAAATTATATCGAAAAAAAAAGGAATTAAAGACTTGCCACTGGAAAAAAAATAGCTAGAAGCTGGAAAGAACCCAGATATTCCTCAATGAAGGAATGGATACAGAAAATATGGTATATTTGCACTATGGAATACTACTCAGCTATTAAAAACAATGAATTCATAACATTTTAGGCAAGTGGGTGGAACTGGAGAATGTCATCCTGAGTGAGGAGACCCAATCACAAAACAACACACATGGTATGCACTCACTGATAAGTGGATATTAACCCAGAAGCTCAGAATACCCAAGAAACAATTCACATATCAAATGATGCCCAAGAAGAAGAAAAGAGAGGCCCCTGGTCCTGGAAAGGCTCAGTGCAGCAGTATAGGGTAATACTAAGATAGGAAAATGATAAGGGCATTATTGGGGAACAGGGGAAGGCAAGAGAGCTTATGGGACTGTTGGGGAGGGGCAATCCAAGAAAGGGCATATCATTTGAAATGTAAATAAAGAATATATTGAATGAAAAAATAAAAACAGAGTACAAAACCAGAGAATTCTGAACAGAAGAATCTGGAACTGTTGAGAAGCACTTAAGGAGATACTCAATGCCCTTAGCCATCTGGGAAATGCAGATTAAATGTACACTTACACCTGTCACAATGGATAAGATCAAAGAAACATGTGACAAGGCATGCTGTTGAGGATGTGCAGTGAAGGGAACACTCTGCAGCATTGCTAGTAGGAGGCCAAACTAGTAGTACAATAACTTTGGAATTCAATCTTTCAGTTTCTCAGAAAATTGTGAATAGAACTACCCAGCTATATCACTCCTGGGCATATATCAAAAAGATGCCCCACTATACTACAAAGACACTTGTTCAACAATGTTCATAGTAACTTTATTCATAATAGTAAGAAACTGAAAATAATCTAGATGCCCCTCAACTGAATAATGGATTAAGAAAATACTGCATTGCTAAACAATAGAATACTACTCAGCTATTAAAACAAAAACATTATGAAATTTTTGGACAATTCTATGGAACTAGAAAATATCATCTTAAGTGTGATAACCCATGTCTGGAAATATATAGAGACTTGGGATGAAGGAGGTTCTGAGAAGTCTATTGCGATTCCTGCCAGTAGTGGATATGGAGACTGAAATGCCCACCTTCTGTAAAGAGGTGGGACTTCCAGTGAAGGATGGGGTCACCAATTAACCTACAAACCTTGAACTCAAAACGTGTCCTACCTACTAGATATGCAGGTATAAAGATGGAGCAGAGACTGAGGGAATGACCAAGCAATGACTGTCCAACTTTAGACCCATTCCATGTGAGAAAGACAACCACTGATACTTTCATTTTTGTTTTTTTTTGTTTTGTTTTTGAGACAGGGTTTCTCCACGTATCCCTGGCTGTCCTGGAACTCACTCTGTAGACCACTCTGGCCTTGAACTCAGAAATCCTCCTGCTTCTTCCTTCCAAGTGCTGGGATTAAAGGCATGCACCACCTTGCATGGCATGATACTTTCAAAGGTACTCTGCCATGCTGGCAGACAGAAGCCTAGCATAAATGCCACCTGAGAGGCTTTATCCAGAAGTATTCGGAAACAGATGCAGACCCGCAGTCCAACAATAGGCAGGGCTTTGGGTTCTTTGTGGAAGAGTGAACACAATACTCACAGGAGCAATAAGGGAGGCAATGTGTGGAGCAGAGTCTGAAGTAAAGGCCACCCAGAGACTGCCCTACCTGGGGATTCAACCTATAAACAGTCTCCGCCCCCCCCCCCCCACTAAAGAAGCATGTACCAAAAGGAGCATGCCATGGCTGTCTCCAGAGGGGCCCTGCCAGAGCCTTACAAATATAGAGGCAGAAACTAACAACCAACTATTGTACTGGGCTTGGGGTCGCCAACGAAGTATCTGGAGGGTGGCCCGGAGAAGCTGAAGGGGTTTATAGCCCCATGGGAAGAACAATGACTTTGGACACCCAGACACCCCAAGACGTCTAGGGACTGAACCATCAACAAAGGGGTACACATGGTTCCAGCCAAAAATGTGACAGAGGAATGCCTTGTTGGGCATCGGTGGGAGGAGTGGTCAGGTAAAGGCTCAGTAGAGGCCCCCAACAAAGGGAAATGGACATGGGGAAGGGTGGCTTGGGGCGGGGTGGGAGTATATCAGGTAGAAGGGCATATACATGGAGGCAGGGGGTGGGAAGAGGGGTAGGAAATCTTAGGGGAGGGGTGCTTTTGGGAGGGGAAAATTGGGAAAGGTTTTACCATTGGCAATATAAATGAAGAAGATATTCAATAAAAAAAGGAAGAGTGAAGCATAGAGTTGAGTGAACTGGAGGGATCAAGGACACCACAGGAAGTCCTCCAAGTTGACTAACCTAGGCCCATGGGAACTCACAGATCTGAACTACCAACTAAAGAGCATGCCAGTCACTCTATACATTTGTAGCAGATGTGTGGCTTAGTTTTCATGACTTCTAATTGTAGATGAATCTGCCATGTTTCAGTTGCCTGCCATGGGATCCCCTTCCCCTATCTTGACTGCCTGGTTTGATCACAATGCTAGAGAATGGACTTGGTCCTTCTGCAAGTGGATGTCCCAGGGTGTGGTCATACCCAAAATGGGTGCTTTTTCTTCTCCTTAGAGAGGAGGGTGTAATTTTGTAGTGCTGGGACTGGAAAGAGAAAATGGGTGGGGGCATTGATCAGGATTTAAGTGAACTAACTAATTAACTAACTAAAAAAACAGGAACTCTGTTCCAGAGTTGTCACCTGTCATGATTTAAGCTCTGTTACAGATATATAGTAATAAAACTGTGAGGTATTTGCATAACAACAGGAAACAGCCAGGATTATCAAGGGAATCAAATTGAAGATGTAAATTCACATAATTATGCACACCAGATTTTTATAAGTAATCTAAAAGTAAATAACAGAAAAAGGAAAGCATCTTCAACAAATGGTGCTTGTAAGATCAGGTGCTCCCCTGCCACTGCCTCTCTGGGACTTACTACCTAGCAAACACCAAAACCCATAGTCCCTCCAGATCACCACTTCAATTCTGGCTCTTCTACCCCTAACTCCTCCCCCACACCACTGCCCCATTCCTTTGGATGTGGTAGACCCCTGACACTTCTGCAACTGGGAAGATCCTACTTCCTGATATTTTCTAGAGAACTGCCAGCAACAGGGCATTCAAAAACTGGCAGCCTGCAGGGCATTTGACCCTTGCCAAGTCTGCCAAAGGGAAGGCCCCATCTCCTGATACTTCCTGGATAACCAGCTGTATGCAGGGCATTTAAGAGAAAAGGAATCCCAGGGGTACAGAAACACAGGCCTGCAGGACAAAGAAGTTAGAGACAGCAAGACCAGATAACAGAAGTGATAATGCAAAGGCAAACACAAGATCATTACCATCAGAAATCAAGGCAACATGGCATAATCAGAACCCAGTTCTCCCACATCAGCAAATTCTGGATACTTTTCACATCAGAAAAGTGAGAGCTGTATTTAAAATCACATCTCATGATGCTGATGGAGGACTTCAAGAAGGTCATAAATAACTGCCCTAAAGAAATACAGGAGAGCATGTGTCAACATTTAGAAGCTATTAAAGAGGAAACACAAAAGTCTCTTAAAGAAATACAAGAGAATATGGATCAACAGGTAGGAGCCCTTAAAGAAAAAGCACAAAAATACCTTAAAGAAATACAGGAGAACATGGGCCAACAGGTAGAACCCCTTAAAGAGGCAACACAAAAAACCCATAGGGAATTATGGGAGAACATGGGTCAACATGCAGAAACCCTTAAAGAGGAAGTACAAAAATCCCTTAAAGATTTTCAGGAAAATACAAACAAGTGAAGGAATTGAACCAAACTATCCAGGATCTAAAAATGGAAGTAGAAACAATAAAGAAACTGCAAAGTGAGATATCTCTAAAGATAGAAAATGTTGGAAAGAATTCAGGAGTCATAGATGCAAGCATCAACAACAAAATTCAAGAGATAGAAGAAAGAACCTCAGATGCTGAAGAATCCACAGAAAACATCGACTCAACAGTCAAAGAAAATGCAGACTGCAAAAAGCTTCTAACCCAAAACATCCAGGAAATCCAGGACACAATGAGAAGACCAAACCTAAGGATTATAGCTATAGCAGAGAGTGAGGATTTACATCTTAAAGGCCCAGTAAATTTCTTCAACAAAATTATAGAAGAAAACTTCCCTAACCTAAAGAAAGAGATTCCTGTGAACATACCAGAAGCCCACAGAACTCCAGACTGAACCAGAGCAGAAATTCCTTCCATCACATAATAATCAAAACATCAAATGCACTAAACAAAGAAAGAATATTATAAGCAGTAAGGGAAAAAGGTCAAGTAACATATAAAGGCAAACCAATCAGAATTACACCAGACTTCTCACCAGAATCTAGGAAAGCCAGAAGATCCTGGGCAGATGTCATACAGAACTTAAGAGAACATAAATGTCAGCTCAGACTACTATAACCAGCAAAACTTTTCATTACCATAGAGAGAAAACAAGACATTCCATGACAAAAGCAAATTTACACAATATCTTTCCAAAATCCAGCTCTACAAAGGATAATGGGTGGAAAACACCAACACAAGGCTGGAAAACACACCGTAGAAAAAGCAATAAGGTAATCTTTCAACAAACCCAACCGAAGATAGCTACACAAACAGAATTTCACCTTTAACTAAGAAGATAACAATAAGCAACAATCACTTTTCCTCAATATCTCTTAATATCAATGGTCTCAATTCCCCTATAAAAAGAAATTGAACAGATTGGATACATAAACAGGCAAACCTTTTCCTGCACACAAGAAATCCACCTCAGTGACAAAGACAGCCACTATTTCAATCAAAGATTGGAAAAAATTTCCAAGAAAATGGTCCCAAGAAACAAGCTGGAGTGGCCATTCTTATATAGGATAAAATTGACTTTCAAGCAAAAGTTGTCAAAAAAGATAAGGAGGGACACTGCATACTAGTCCAAGGAAAAGTCTACCAAGATGAACTCTCAATTCTTAACATCTATGGTCTGAACAGAAGTGCACCCACATTTATAAAAGAAACTTTAATAAAGCTCAAAGCACACACTGCACCCCCCACAATAATAGTGGGAGACTTCAACACCCCACTCTCAAAAATGGACAAATAATGAAATCAGAAACTAAACAGAGATACAGTGAAACTAACTGAATTTGTGGACCAAATAACAGATATTTATAGAACATTCTACCATAAAGCAAAAGAATATACCTTCTTCTCAGCACTTCATGGTACCTTCTCCAAAACTGGCCATCTAATTGGTCACAAAACAGGCCTTAACAGATACAGAAATATTGAAATTATTCCACGTACCTTATCAGAAGACCAAGGCCTAAGGCTGGTCTTAAGCTCAAACAAAAACAATGAAAAACACACATATATTTGGACTTTAAACAATGCTCTTCTCAATGATAGTCTGGTCAAGGAAGAAATAAAGAAAGAAATTAAGGACTTTTTAGAATTTAATGAAAATGAAGACACATCATACCCAAATTTATGGGACACAATGAAAGCAGTGCTAAGAAGAAAACTTATAGCTCTGAGTGCGTCCAAAAAGAGAATGGAGAGAGCTTACACTAACAGTTTGACAGTGTACTTGATAGCTCTAGAACAAAAAAAAAAAAAAAAAAAAAAAAGCAAATACACCACGAAGGAGTATAGGGCAGGAAGTAATCAAACTCAGGGCCAAAATCAACCAAACAGAAACAAAAAAACTATACAAAGCAACAAACAAGGGACTGGTTCTTTGAGAAAATCAACAAGATTGATGAACTCTTAGCCAGACTAACCAGGGGGCTCAAAGCAAGTATCCAAATTAATAAATCAGAAATGAAAAGTGAGACATAACAACAGAAACTGTGGAAATTCAAAAAATCATCAGATCCTCCTACAAGAGTTTATACTCAACAACGTTTGAAAATCTGGATGAAATGGACAACTTTCTAGATACATACCAGGTGCCAACATTAAAACAGAATCAGATAAACCATCTAAATAGTCCCATAAGTCCTGAGGAAATAGAAGCAGTCATTAATAGTCTCCCATCAAGGATATGCCCAGGACCATATGGATTTAGTGGTGGAATTCTATCAGATCTTCAAAGAACAGCTAATACCAATACTCTTCAAACTATTCCATAAAATAGAAACTCCAGGAACACTACCCAACTCACTCTATGAAGCCACAATAGTGCTTATACCTAAACCAAGCAAAGACCAAAACAACGCTTCAGACCAATCTCCCTTATCAACATTGATGCAGAAATACTGAACAAAATCCTATCTAACTGAATCCAACAATGCATCAAAACTATAATTCACCACAATCAGGTAGGCATCCCAGAGATGCAGGGATGATTCAATATATGGAAATCCATCAATGTAATTAACTACATAAACAAACTCAAGGAAAAAAACCATATGGTCATTTCGTTAGATACTGAAAAGACTTTTTTTGGAGAGATCGTGAATCCATGGCCCATACCTAAACATATTGAAAGTAATAAACTGCAAACTGGTAGCCAACATCATGTTAAACAGAGAGAAACTTGAAGCAATCCAACTAAAATTGGGGACCAGATAAGGCTGCCCACTCTCTCCCTATTATTCAATATAGTGCTGGAAGTCCTAGCCAGAGTAATTGGACAACAAAAGGAAGTCAAAGTTATACAAATTGGAAAGAAAGAAGTCAAAATATCATTATTTGCATATGATATGATCATATACTTCAGAGGCCCTACAACATTCTACAGAGAACTCTCAAAGCTGATAAATAACTTCAGCAAACTGGCTGGATATAAAATTAGCTCCAGCAAATCAGTAGCCTACCTCTACTCAAAGGATAAACAAACTGAGAAAGAAGTTAGGGAAATGACACCCTTCACGATAGTGCCAAATAATATTTCAAACCTAGGTGTGACTCTAATGAAGCAAGGGAAAGATCTGTATGACAAGATCTTCAAGCCGCTGAAGAAAGATAATCAAAGAAGATCTCAGAAGACGGAAAGATGTCCCATTTTCATGGATTGGCAGGATCAATGAAGTGATAATGGCCATTTTGCCAAAAGAAATATACAGATTCAATGCAATCCCCATCAAAATCCCAAATCAATTCTTCATAGATCTAGAAAGAGCAATTCTCAAATTCATCTAGAATAACAACAAACCCAGGATAGCAAAAACTATTCTCCACAACAAAAGATCTTCTGGGGGGATTACAATCCCTGATCTCAAGCTCTACTACAGAGCAATAGTGATAAAAACTGTTTGGTATTGGTATGGAGACAGGCGGGAAGATCAATGGAATAGAAGTGTAGACCAAGAAAAGAACCCACACACATATTTGACAAAGGAGCTAAAAACAACCAATGGAAAAAAGACAGCATTTTAAACAAATCGTGCTGGATCAAATGGAGGTCTGCATGCAGAAAAATGCAAATCAACCCATTCTTATCTCCTTGTACAAAGCTCAATTCCAAGTGAATCAAGGATCTACACATAAAATCAGACACAGAAGCTTATAGAGGATAAAGTGCGGACTCATCTTGAACACCTGAGGACAGGGTCAAAATTCATGAACAGAGAACACCAATGACTTATGCTCTAAGAAAAGAATCAACAAATGGGACCTCATAAAACTGCAAAGCTTCATTAAGGCAAAGGACAAGGTTAATAGGACAAAACAGCAACCAACAAATTGGGAAAAGATCTTTTCTAATTTTACAGCCCATAGAGGGCTAATATCCAATGTATACAAAACCCTCAAGAAATTAGTCTCCAGAGAGTCAAATAACCCTATTAAAAATGGAGTACAGAGCTAAACAAGGAATTCTCAACTTAGGAAACTTGAATAGCTCTAAAGCACCAAAAGAAATCTTCAGAATCCTTAGTTATCAGGGAAATGCAAATCAAAACAACACTGAGATTTCACCTCACACAGGTCAGAATGGGTAAGATGATATACTAGAGGGGACAGCAGAAGCTAGAGAGGATATGTGGAAAAATGAACACTTCTCCATTGTTGGTGGGATTGCAAACTGGTAAAGCCACTCTGGAAATCAGTTTGGCAATTCTTCAGAAAATTAAACATAGCACTACCTGAGGACCCAGCACTACCACTCCTAGGCATATGCCCAGAAGATGCTCCTACATGTAAAAAGGACACATACTCCACTATGTTCATATCTGCCTAATTTATAATACCCAGAAGCTAGGAAAAACCCACATGATCTTCAACAGAGCAATGGATATAGAAACTCTGCTATATATATATACAATGAAGTACTATTCAGCTAATAAAAACAATAAACTCATGAAATTCTTAGGCAAATTAATGGAACTAGAAAGTGTCATCCTGAATGAGGTAACCCAATCACAAAAGAATGCACAGGGTATGCATTCACTGATAAGTGAATGTTTGCCCAAAAGCTCAAAATAAACAAGTTACAATTGACCCAGCACAGGAAGCTCAATAAGGAGAACATAAGGAGGGTGCATTGATTCCTCTGAGAAATGGAACAAAATACTCGCAGGAGCAATAAAGGAAAAAAGGGTGGAGCAGAGACTGAATCTGCCCTACATGGGGATTCGTCCTATAAACAGTTACTAAACTCTGACACTATTATGTAGGACAAGAAGTGCATACTGAAAGGAGCATGCCAGGGTTGTCTCCGGAGGAGTCCTGCTAGAGCCTTACAAATACAGAGGCAAATGCTAGCAGCCAACCATTGGTCTGGATGTGGGGTCCCCAATAGAGGGGCTGGAGGGTGGTCCAGGAGAGATGAAGAGGTTTACAGCCTTATGGGAAGAACAATGATGTCAGCCACCCAGATACCCCAGGACTCCCAGGGACTAAACCATCAACCAAGGGGTATACATAATTCCAGCCAAAAATGTACCAGAGGAATGCCTTGTTGGGCATCAGTGGGAGGAGTTGTCTTTGGCCAGGAGAAGCCTCAATAGATGTCCCAACAAAGGGAAATCGAGGGGTTGGGGAGGTGGCAGTGGGTCGAGTGGAGGGGCATATATATGGAGGCAGTAGGTTGGAGGAGGGGTTGGGGTCTTTAGCGTGGGGGAAATAGGGAAAGGTTTTACCACTGGAAATGTAAATGAAGATGATATTCAATAAATAAAAATTTTTTAAAAAGATCATGTGCTCCCCAATTCATTCCCACACCCAGAGACAGCATGACTCCCAGGAGGTCCCACACCCAGAGACAGCATGACTCCCAGGGGGTCCCACACCCAGAGACAGCATGACTCCCAGGAGGTCGATCATAACCAGGCTCAAAGGCTCACAGTGAGTCCCACCAACCTGAACACCTGGCCTAACTGTGACCCCTACAGAGTCTAATGGACACTGAACCTATTCACCCTGCTGGAGACACACCTTCCTTCCAGGCTATAACCCTGCCCACAGAAGACCAGGCATTCTTACCCGCCCCCCCCCCTTTCCACACCTGTAAGAAGCAGCCCGACTCTCAGGAGGTCTGCCATAACCAGGTACACAAGAGATCTGCCATAGCCAGGATGACATGAAGCCTTTCTTAACCAGTGACATAGGAGGCCCTTTTAACCAGAGAAAACACCGTTGCTTCCCAGAAGACCTGCTCTAACCCAGCTCACAGATCTATACCTTCCTACAAGGAAGGAAAGGAGGATACAGCAAGGCCAGTTAACACTAGAGATAGACATATGGTGATAGGAAAGCACAAGAACATAAACCACAAAAACAAATGCCACTCAGCACCATCATAACCCTGTTCTCTCACCACAGCAAGGCTAAAAAACTGCAAAGCAAGATTCTTAGTTAAAATCCCATCTCATGAATGTAAGAGAGGACTTTAAGAAGGACATAAATAACTCTCTTAAAGCATTACAAGAGGACACAAGTAAACAAGTAGAAGCTCTGAAAGGAAACACATAAATCCTTCAAAGAAATACAAGAAAACACAATCAATCACATGAAGGAATTGAATAAAATAATACAGGATCTACAAATGAAAATAGAAACAGTAAAGAAATCACAAATGGAGGCAACCCTGGAAATGTAAATCCTAGAAAAGAGATCAAGAGTTACAAACAGAATACAAGAGACAGAAGAGAAAACTCGGGTGTAGAAGATACCATAGAAGATCTTGAGAGAACAGTCTAAGAAAATGCAAAGTGCCAAAAGGTCCTAACCCAAAACATCCAGGAAAATTGGGACACAATTAAAAAAAAAAAAAAAAAAACAAACGAAGAATAAAAGGAATAAAATAGAGTGCAGATTGGACCAGAAAAGAAGCTCCTCAAATCACATAATAATCAAAACACTAAATACACAAAACAAAGAACATATATTAAAATGCAGTAAGTTGAAAATACCAATTAACCTATAAATGGAGACCTATCAGAATTACACCAGAAATCTCAAAAGAGACTGTAAAAGCTACAATACCTTGGATAGATGTCATTCAGTCCCTAATAGAAAACAAATGCCAGCCCAGACTACTATAATCAGCAAAAATCTCAATCAAAATAGATAGAAATAGCATGATATGTCATGACAAAAGTATATTTAAACAATAGCTTTCCACTAATCAATCCTACACCCTATAAAGGATACTGTAAGTAAAACTTCAATACAAGGGTACTACCTACACCAAAGAAAAAACAAGATATTAATCATTTCCCAACAAAACCAAAAGTAGAGAATCACACAAACATAATACCACCTCTAACAACAAAAATAACAGGAATTTGAAACATTGGTATTTAATATCTCTCAGCATCAATGGATTTAGTTCCTCAATAAAATACATAGGCTAACATACTTGATACATAAACAGGACTCATCATTTTGATGCATACAGGAAACATACCCCAATGACAAAGACAGACCTCAGAGTAAAAGGCTAGAAAAAAATTCCCAAGCAAATGGTCCCAAGGAACTAGCTGGAGTAGCCATTCTAATATGCAATAAAATAGACGTTCAACTAAAAGTTATCAAAGAGATGGGGAAGGTGTCTTTATACACATAAATGAAAAAAATCCATTGAGATGAACCCTCAATTCTAAACATCTATGCCCCAAAGGCAAGGGCACCCACATTTGTAAAAGAAACATTACTAATGCCCCAAACACACACTGAAACTCACATACTAAGAGTGGGAGACTTCTAAACCACACACTCACAATGAACAGATCATTGGGTCGGAAACTAAACAGAGACACAGTGAAACTAACAGAAGTTATGAAGCAAATAGATTAAACAAATATCAACAAAACATTTTATCCTAAAATAAAAGAATATACATTCTTCAAACTGACCTAGCATTGAAAACATTGGCACAAGAGAAAATTTCCTGAACAGAACACCAATGACTCAGACACTAAGATCAACAATTGACAAACGGGACATCATGAAATGGGAAAGTTTCAGTAGGGCAAAGGACATTGTTAATAGGACATTTCACCTTAAAACAAAAGAATGCACCTTCTTCTCGGCACCTTATGGTAACTTCTCCAAAATTAATCATACAATTGGTCCCAAGCAAGCCTCAACTGATAGAAGAAGATTGAAATAATCCCATGCATCTGATCAGATAACCATGGCCTAAGGCTGGACTTCAATAATAGCAAAAACAGCAGAAAGCCCACATACTTGTAGAAACTGAACAGCTCTCTTCTCAATGATAGCTTGGTCAGGAAAGAAATAAAGAAAGAAATTAAAGACTTCCTGGAATGTAATGAAAAGTTTGACACATCATACCCAAACTTATGGGACACAATGAAAGCAGTGCTAAGTGGAAAATTCATAGCATTAAGTGCCGTGGTAAGGTATCTGTAGAGATCTTATAATAGCAACTTAATAGCACACCTAAAAGCTCTAGAAAAAAAGAAGCAGACTCACTCAAGAGGAGTAGACTTCAGGAAATAGTCAGACTCAGGGCTGAAATCAACCAAATTGAAACAAAGAGAACAATGATTGCCCCTCCCTTCATGAAAGTGCAAACAAACAGCTGGAAGAGTCAGATGCAGATATTTATAAGTAACCAATGGACAGAAGCTGCTGACCATTGTGGTTGAATTAGGGACAAGCTGGAAGAAACTGAGGAGAAGGGTGACCATGTAGAAGGACCAGGAGTCTCAATTAACCTGGACCCCTGCATCTCTAAGATACTTGAACACCAATCAGGCATCATATTCGAACTGACATGAGGCCACCAGCACATATACAGCTGAGGACTGCTGGGTCTGGGTTTAGTCAGAGAAGTTGAATCTAGCCCTCAAAAGACTAGAGGCCCCAGAGAGTTTAGAAGTCTGGGGGTATGGGTTTAGGAGTAGAGACATCCTCATGGAGATGGGGCATGGGAGGTATGGGATGTGGAAGAGTCAGAGGGTGGACCAGGAGGGATATAAAAAATTGTAGTATAAAAAAAAAGATAGATAGATAAATAAATAAATAAATAAATAAATAAATTGAAATGCAGACAAAAAATTTAAAAAATGAAAGAAAATATTCCAAGTGAGGTACCCCATACTCAAAAGCACATACATGGTATATACTCACTTATAAGTGGATATCCACAATACAATTCACAAATCATATGAAGCTTAAAAAGAAGGAAGACCAGAGTGTCAAAGTGCAGGTGCTTCAATCATACTTAAAAGGGGGAACAAAATAATCATGGGAGGTAGAGGTAGAGGGGCACCTGGGAAGTAGAGAGAACAATGAGGTAAAAATATGTGTGTGTTGGGGGATCAGATATGGGAAGAGTCAGAAGAGAAGTCCAGATGTCAGGAGAATGAATAAAAATATGTAGCAGTAGAAATGAGGAAAGTGAGGGTCACTAGAATTTCCCAGGTGCCAGGGAAGGGAGAGGTTCTCAGGATCCAATGGGAATGACATTAGACAAGATTCCCAACAAAGAGGAGAGGGAACCACCTCCAATAGACAGACATGGCCCCAGTTGATGGATGGGGAAACCCACCCATCTCAAAAATTTTAACCTAGAATTGTTCCTGTCTAAAAGAAATTCACGGAGTGAGGTGAAATCTCAGGGTGGTTTTGATTTGCATTTCCCTAATAACCAATGATGTTGAACAGTTCTTAAAGTGCTACTCAGTCATTCAAAATTCTTCAGGTGAAAATTCTTTGTTTAGCTCTGTAACCCATTTTTAGTAAGGTTATATGGCTGTCTGGAGTCTAACTTCTTGAGTTCTTTGCATATATTGGATATTAGCCCTCTGTCAGATGTAGGGTTGGTGAGATCTTTTCCCAATTTGTTGGTTGCCGTTTTGTCCTTTTGACAGTGTCCTTTGCCTTACAGAAACTTTGTAATTTTATGAGGTCCCATTTGTCAATTCTTGATCTTAGAACATAAGCTATTGGTGTTCTGTTCAGGAAATTTTCTCCTGAGCCCATGTGCTCAATGCTCTTCCCCAGTTCCTTTTCTATTAGTTTCAGTGTGTCTTGTTTTATGTGGAGGTCCTTGATCCAATTGGACTTGAGCTTGGTACAAGGAGATAAGAATGGATCAATTTACATTCTTTTGCATGCTGACCTCCAGTTGGACTAGCACCATTTGTTGAAAAGGCTTTTTTTCCCCCCCACTGGATGGTTTTGCTCTTTTATTGGAGATCAAGTGACCATAGGTGTGTGGGTTCATTTCTGGGTCTTTGATCCTATTCCATTGAGCTACCTACCTTGTCACTGTACCAACACCGTGCACTTTTTAACACTTTTGCTCTGTAGTACTGCTTGAGGTCAGTCCGGGATACTGATTCCCCCAGAAGTTCTTTTACTGTTGAGGATAGTTTTAGCTATCCTGGATTTTTTGTTATTCCAGATGAATTTGAGAATTGCTCTTTCTACCTCGATGAAGAACTGAGGTAGGAGACACAGGGGTTGGCCTGGATATGGAGAAAGAGGAACATTCCTCCACTGCTGGTGTGATGGCAAGCTGGTACAACCACTCTGGAAATCAGTCTGTCAGTTCTGTAGACAACTGTGCATGACAATTCCAGAGGACGCTGTTATACCACTCCTGGTCATATATCCAGATGACCCCCCAGCATGTAGTGGACACATGCTCCACTATATTCATAGCAGCCTTATTTATCATAGCCAGAAGCTGGAAAGAACCCAGATGTCCCTCAATGGAGGAATGGATACAGAAATGTGATATATCTACACAATGGAATGCTACTCAACAATTAAAAACAAGGAATTTATGAAATTCTTAGGCAACTGTTTGGAACTGGAAAATATCATCCTAAGTGAAGTAACCCAATTACAAAAGAACACTCATGGTAGGCAGTCACTGATAAGTAGATATTAGCCCAGCTGCTCTGAAAACCCAAGACAAAATTCATATATCAAATGGTTCCCAAGACCTGGTCCTGGAAAGGTTTGACACAGCAATGTAGGGAATTACCAGGACAAAGAAGTGGGAGGGTGTTGATTGGGGAATGGGCTGAGGGAAGAGAACTTATGAAACTTATAGGGACAGGGGAACCAAAAAGGGGAAATCATTTGGAATGTAAACAAAGAATATAGAAAATAAAAAAGAGAAATTCACAGATGAAAGAATTGAGTACAAACTGAAGGAAAGGCCATTCACAGACTGCCCCATGCTGGGATCTGTGTCATCTACAGTCACCAAACTCCCACACTGTTGCAGATACCAAGATACCTGATATGTCTGTCTTCTCTGAGGAACTGACAGCACCTGACTAAGACAGATGCTCATAGTCACAGACAACTATTGGACTGTGCCTGTGGACTCCAAGGGAAGATTTAGTGGAAAGAGCTGAAGGAGCTGAAGGAGACTGCAACTTCAGTGGAAGAATTCAAGTATCAACTAACTGGATCTCCTCAGAACTCTGAGGGACTAAACCACCAATGAAAAAGGTATACATAGGCTTTTTCAGTCTAGTGCTACATATGTAGCAGTGGACTGCTTTTTCTGGCATCAATGAGAGGGGAGACACTTAGTCCTATAGAGGCTTGATGTCCCAGAGAAGGTTGATGCTAGAGGGGTGAGGCATAAATAAGTAGATGGCTGGGTGGTTGGATGAGCAGCCTCTTAGAGGCAAAAGGGAAGGATATGGGGAGGCGGTTAGTGGAGGGGATTCCAGGAAGGGAGACAACATTTGAAATGTAAATAAAACAATTAATAAAAAACACAAACAAAAAACACAAAACAAATGATGATTAAGTGTATGTCTTCGTGTAGAAGCATACAAATATATCGATATTTATCATCCAGCACAAAACTCAAGACTTTGGTTAAAAAATACCAACACAAAACCAGACACACCAACCCTGACAGAACAGAAACTGAGGAATAGCCATGAACACAATGGCACTAGAAAATACTTTCTAAACAAAACACCTATAGTGAAGGCACTAAGATCAACAGTTAATAAATGGGACCTCATAAAATTGAAAAGCTTCTGTAAGGCAGAGGATACCATCTATAGGAAACAAACTAACTAACTAACTAGCAAACAAAAAAGAAGAGCCTATAAAACGTGAAATGCTTTTCACCAACTCAACATCTGATAAGGGCTAGTATCCAGGACCTCTAACACCAGGAGAAGGGGCTGTCTCTGACTCTGTTGTTTGCCTTTGGATCCCATTATCTTGATTAGATTGCCTTGTTGAACTTTGACAGAATTTGTGTCCAGTCATACTACAATTTAATATGCCAAGGTGCATTGATATCTGTAGTGCTTTGAATATGCTTGGTCCATGGGCAGTATTAAGTGGTATGGCCTTGTTGGAGGAAATGTTTCACTGTAGGGGTGGGCTTTGATTTCCTACTTTCAACCTCTGCCCAGTGTGGAAAGATGGTCTCCTACTGACTGCCTTCAGATCAAGATATACAACACTTGGTTCCATTAGCACCAATTCTTCCTGTATGATGCCATGCTTCTCAAGATGATAATAATGAACTGAATCTCTGAAACTACAATCCATCTTCAATTAAATTTTGTCTTTTATAAAAGTTGTGTTGGTCATGGTGTCTCATATTGCATCAATGAAACTCTAACTAATATAGAAGTTGGTATGGGAAGGGGGCGCGGCGAGTGTGGTATTTCTGTGATAGGGCTGGGCACATTTTTCTTTAGAGGAATGTAGATTTGGGGACTTTGGAAAGCTATAGGTTCCTTTAAGTGGGGATTAATGGGCTATACCAATAGAAACATTAAAGACAGTGGTGCTGAGGGTGAATTAAACTCTGGAGGCCTGGTTATAGATGTTTCAGAGAAGAATTTTTGTATTCTTCCTAGAAACTGTTCTTATGATACTTTAATGAAGAATATGTCTGGTTTTTTTTTTTTTTTTTTTTTTTTTTTTTTTTTTTTTTTTTTTTTTTTTTTTTTTTTTTTTACCTTTTCTGAGCCTAAGATGAAGAGATTAAAATTAATTACATTTATAAAGGAATTCTCAAATCAAGCAAACTTAGACTCTGTGCTGTGTTTCACTCTTATGGGGAGCATTTTGGTCAAGCATAACAAACTTAGAAAGGAAAAATACAAAATGCATGGTTTAAGTACTAACAGAGGTATATCTTCTGTTCAAAGATACTCAATGGAATTAAGGTCGTGGTGACATTGGGGCAGCATTCCACCCAGTTAAACTTGTTGCTTATGTGTTTGCAATTGAACAAGGTATAGTTATATCATGTTAGGCATTACTATTACATGGTGATTTATTTCATTTAGACTTCTACTCTGAACTGATTGTAGATATGGAGGTCATACCTATGTTCCAGATGTTGAGGCATTTGATGTGAATCTTGACATGGTATGACACATGATTTTGATTAAGATATTGAGGCACAGTGGCCATGAAAAACTTAAATTCAGGAATGGTGGTATATATCGTTAATTTCAGGAGACAGAAAAACAACAGTTCAAGAACAGTTGACAGAGCACTTTCTAGGACACTCAAGCCTAGGTAGTGAATAATAAAACAATGGGGGCAGGTTCCAGCCCTTGAAAGCACAGGACTGAAGGAGTCAGGCATCAAAATTGGGACTTGGCACCATGAAGAGAGCCTGTGAGTGGTTATTTGTGAAACCTAGTTGCTGGAAAAAGATTCCAATGAATTGGAAATGCCAGTACCATGGCATGATCATCAAGAAGAGTAGACAGTAAAGTGGAGTTAAACAGAGCCTATGGTGCTGCCAAGGACAGAAGTAGAGAAGTGATCACATCTGTTAGATCAGTCAGAAGATCAAGTCTGAATCCCAGACACTGTAACAAAGAAATTGTAAAGTTGAAATTGTCTTGGATACTCCAAGGCATTAGTGATGTCAGATTTGTTAGATACCTGGTGAGTAAAGCTGCTAAACTTTTCCTCACCAGACAGTGTAACCAGCCCCCAAAAAAGAAATGTGTTGCAGTCATCAAATTTGAAAGTAATTCAACCTCAGACATAGAGATTCAGTGTTTGGAGTCTCCTCACTATGAATTTTTGAATGGTAATGTACATAATGTGATATTGGAAGTATGTAATCTGCTTTTAGATTTTGATTTTATAGAGGATTACAGTTAAGAGATTGCATGATCCTGTCCCCTCATTTTTCCCCCTTCTAAATAGGACTGAAGCACCCACACCTTAGTCTTCCTTCTTCTTGAGTTACATGTGATCTGTTAGATGTATTGTGAGTATTAAGAGCTTCTTGCCTCATATCCACTTATCAGTGAGTACATAACATGTGGGTTCTATTGTATCTGGGTTATCTCACTCAGGATTATATTTTCTAGTTCCTTCAACATGCCAGCAAATTTCATGAAGTCATTGTTTTTAATATCTGAGTAGTAAACAATTTTGTAAATGTATCACATTTTCTGTATCCATTCCTCTGTTGAGAGACATCTGGGTTGTTTGCACCTTCTGGCTATTATAAATAAGGTTGCTATGAACATAGTGGAGCATGTGTCCTTGGTATATGTTGGAGCATCTTCTGGGTATATGCCCAGAAGTGGTATAGCTGGGTCCTCAGGTAATACTATGTCCAATTTTCTGAGGAACCAAACACTGATTTCCACAGTGGTTATACCAGCTTGCTATCACACCAGCAATGGAGAAGTGTTCTCTTTCTCTACATCCTCACCAGCTTCTGCTGTCACCTGAGTTTTTGATCTTAGCCATTCTGATGGGTATGAGGTGGAATATCAGGGTCATTTTGATTTGCATTTCCCTGATGACTGAGATTGTTCAATATTTCTTTAGGTGCTTCTCAGACATTCAATATTCCTCAGATGAAAATTCTTTGTTTAGCTATGTACCCCATTTTTAATATGATTATTTAGCTCTGTAGAGCTTAACTTCTTGAGTTTTTGTATATATGGTATATTTTCTCTCTATTGGATATGGGATTGGTAAATATCTTTTCTCAATGCACGCGTGGGAGGAGAGCAGGGGGAACAGGGGTGGGAGGAGATGTACAGAGGGTCAGAAAATTGAACAGAGGTGAGTAGCAATGGGGAACTGGTGAGAGTCACTAGAAAGTCCCAGATGCCAGAAAAGCAAGACACTCCCAGTAACCAACAGGGATGACAGCTGAAATACCCAATAAAGGAGATAGACAACCTGTACAGATCATATCATAAGGTTAGGCACCTGGCTGAGGTATGAGGCTATCGACCCTTTTCAAAAATTTTAAGACAGAATTGTTCCTATCTAAAGGAAATACAGGGACAAAATGTGGAGCAGAGACTAAAGAAAATACCATCTAGAGACTTCCCAACCTAGGGATCCATTCCATATGCAGCCACCAAACCCAGACACTATTGTCTACACCAAGATGTGCTTGCTGACAGGAGCCTGATATAGCTGTCTCCTGAGAAGTTCTGCCAAAGCCTGACCAATACAGATGCGGATACTTGCATCTAACCATCAGCCTGAGCACAGGGACCCCAATGGAGGAGTTCGGAGAAGAACTATAAGAGTGTAAGGGGTTTGCAACCCCATACAAAGAACAAGAACATCATCCAACCAGACCCCACACATACACACATACCAATGCTCCCAGGGAGTAAACCACCAACCAAATAATACATATGGAGGGACCCATGGCTACACCTGTACATGTAGCAGAGGAAGGCCTTATCTGGCATAAATGGGAGAGGGGTTTGAAGAGGGGAAAAAGGGAAGGGGAACAACATTTGAATTTAAATTAATACAATAATCAATAAAATATTTAAAAATAACAAAAAAGAGATTGCATGAATCTAAGAAGAGACTTTGAACTTTAGATTTTTTTGTTTTGTTTTGTTTTGTTTTGTTTTTTGTTTTTTATTGTTATTTTTTTAATTCGATATAATTTATTTACATTTCAAATGATTTCCCCTTTTCTAGCCCCCCCCACTCCCCGAAAGTCCCGTAAGCCCCCTTCCCTTCCCCTGTCCTCCCTCCCACCCCTTCCCAGTTCCCCGTTCTGGTTTTGCCAAATACTGTTTCACTGAGCCTTTCCAGAACCAGGGACCACTCCTGCTTTCTTCTTGTATCTCATTTGATGTGTGGATTATGTTTTGGGTATTCCAGTTTTCTAGGTTAATAACCACTTATTAGTGAGTGCATACCATGATTCACCTTTTGAGTCTGGGTTACCTCACTTAGTATGATGTTCTCTAGCTCCATCCATTTGCCTAAGAATTTCATGAATTCATTGTTTCTAATGGCTGAATAGTACTCCATTGTGTAGATATACCACATTTTTTGCATCCACTCTTCTGTTGAGGGATACCTGGGTTCTTTCCAACATCTGGCGATTATAAATAGGGCTGCTATGAACATAGTAGAGCATGTATCCTTATTACATAGTGGGGAATCCTCTGGGTATATGCCCAGGAGTGGTATAGCAGGATCTTCTGGAAGTGAGGTGCCCAGTTTTCGGAGGAACCACCAGACTGCTTTCCAGAGTGGTTGTACCAATTTGCAACCCCACCAGCAGTGGAGGAGTGTTCCTCTTTCTCCGCACCCTCTCCAACACCTGCTGTCTCCTGAATTTTTAATCTTAGCCATTCTGACTGGTGTAAGATGAAATCTTAGGGTTGTTTTGATTTGCATTTCCCTAATGACTAATGAAGTTGAACATTTTTTAAGATGCTTCTCCGCCATCCGAAGTTCTTCAGGTGAGAATTCTTTGTTTAACTCTGTACCCCATTTTTTAATAGGGTTGTTCGGTTTTCTGGAGTCTAACTTCTTGAGTTCTTTATATATATTGGATATTAGCCCTCTATCTGATGTAGGATTGGTGAAGATCTTTTCCCAATTTGTTGGTTGCCGATCTGTCCTCTTGATGGTGTCCTTTGCCTTACAGAAACTCTGTAACCTTATGAGGTCCCATTTGTCAATTCTTGCTCTTAGAGCATACGCTATTGGTGTTCTGTTCAGAAACTTTCTCCCTGTACCAATGTCCTCAAGGGTCTTCCCCAGTTTCTTTTCTATTAGCTTCAGAGTGTCTGGCTTTATGTGGAGGTCCTTGATCCATTTGGATTTGAGCTTAGTACAAGGAGACAAGGATGGATCAATTCGCATTCTTCTGCATGCTGACCTCCAGTTGAACCAGCACCATTTGTTGAAAAGACTATCTTTTTTCCATTGGATGTTTTCAGCCTCTTTGTCGAGGATCAAGTGGCCATAGGTGTGTGGGTTCATTTCTGGATCTTCAATCCTGTTCCATTGATCCTCCTGCCTGTCACTGTACCAATACCATGCAGTTTTTAACACTATTGCTCTGTAGTATTGCTTGAGGTCAGGGATACTGATTCCCCCAGATTTTCTTTTGTTGCTGAGAATAGTTTTAGCTATCCTGGGTTTTTTGTTGTTCCAGATGAATTTGATAATTGCTCTTTCTAACTCTGTGAAGAGTTGAGTTGGGATTTTGATGGGTATTGCATTGAATCTGTATAGTGTTTTAGGCAAAATGGCCATTTTAACTATATTGATTCTACCGATCCATGATCATGGAAGGTTTTCCCATTTTTTGAGGTCTTCTTCCATTTCCTTCTTCAGAGTCTTGAAGTTCTTGTCATACAGATCTTTCACATGTTTGGTAAGAGTCACCCCAAGATACTTTATACTGTTTGTGGCTATTGTGAAGGGGGTCATTTCCCTAATTTCTTTCTCAGCCTGCTTATCCTTTGAGTATAGGAAGGCCACTGATTTGCTTGAGTTGATTTTATAACCTGCCACTTTGCTGAAGTTGTTTATCAGCTGTAGGAGCTCTCTAGTGGAGTTTTTTGGGTCACTTAGGTAGACTATCATGTCGTCAGCAAATAATGATAGTTTGACTTCCTCCTTTCCAATTTGTATCCCTTTGACCTCCTTATGTTGTCGAATTGCCCGAGCTAGTACCTCAAGTACAATATTGAAAAGATAAGGAGAAAGGGGGCAGCCTTGTCTGGTCCCTGATTTCAGTGGGATTGCTTCAAGTTTCTCTCCATTTAGTTTGATGCTGGCTACCGGTTTGCTGCATATTGCTTTTACTATGTTTAGGTACGGGCCTTGAATTCCTGTTCTCTCCAAGACTTTAAGCATGAAAGGATGCTGAGTTTTGTCCAATGCTTTTTCAGCATCCAATGAAATGACCATGTGGTTTTGTTCTTTGAGTTTGTTTATGTAGTGGATTGTATTGATGGATTTCCGTATATTGAACCAACCCTGCATTCCCGGGATAAAGCCTATTTGATCATGGTGGATGATCGTTTTGATGTGTTCTTGGATTCGGTTGGCAAGAATTTTATTGAGCATTTTTGCATCGATGTTCATAAGGGAAATTGGTCTGAAGTTCTCTTTCTTTGTTGGATCTTTGTGTGGCTTTGGTATCAGCGTAATTGTGGCTTCGTAGAAGGAATTGGGTAGTGTTCCTTCTGTTTCTATTTTGTGGAATAGTTTGAAGAGTATTGGTGTTAACTCTTCTTTGAAGGTCTGGTAGAATTCTGCACTGAAACCATCTGGTCCTGTGCTTTTTTTGGTTGGAAGACTTTCTATGACTCCTTCTATTTCTTTAGGCTTTATGGGACTGTTCAGATGGTCTAGTTGGTCCTGATTTAATTTTGGTATTTGGTATCTGTCAAGGAAATTGTCCATTTCCTCCAAATTCTCCAGTTGTGTTGAGTACAGGCTCTTGTAGTAGGATCTGATGATTTTTTGGATTTCCTCAGTTTCCATTGTTATGTCTCCCTTTTCATTTCTAAGTTTGTTAATTTGGATACTTTCTCTGTGCCCTTTGGTCAGTCTGGCTAAGGGTTTATCTATCTTGTTGATTTTCTCAAAGAACCAGCTCCTGGTTTTGTTGATTATTTGTATGGTTCTCTTTGTTTCTTCTTGATTGATTTCGGCCCTGAGTTTGATGATTTCCTGCCTTCTACTACTCCTGGGTGAAATAGCTTCTTTTTGTTCTAGGGCTTTCAGGTGTGTCATTAAGTTGGTAATGTATGCTCTCTCCATTTTCTTTTTGGAGGCACTCAGGGCTATGAGTTTTCCTCTTAGCACTGCTTTCATTGTGTCCCATAGATTTGGGTATGTTGTGTTTTCATTTTCATTGTGTTCTAAAAAGTCTTTAATTTCTTTCTTTATTTCTTCCTTGACCAAGGTATCATTGAGTAGAGTATTGTTCAATTTCCACGTGTATGTGGGTTTTCTGTTGTTTCTGTTGCTATTGAAGACCACTTTTATTCCATGGTGATCAGATAGGAGGCATGGGATTAGTTCGATCTTCTTATATTTGTTGAGGTCTGTCTTGTGACCAATTATATGGTCGATTTTGGAGAAGGTACCATGAGGTGCTGAAAAAAAGGTATATTCTTTTGTTTTAGGATAGAATGTTCTATATATATATCAGTTAAATCTAATTGGTCCAAAGCTTCAATTAGTTTCATTGTGTCCTTGTTTAGTTTCTGTTTTCCTGATCGGTCCCTTGAGGAAAGTGCAGTGTTGAAGTCACCCACAATTATTGTGTTAGGTGCAATGTGTGCTTTGAGTTTTAATAAAGTTTCTTTTATGAAAGAGGGTGCCCTTGCATTTGGAGCATAGATGTTCAGGATTGAGAGTTCTTCTTGTTGTATTTTTCCTTTGACCAGCAAGAAGTGTCCCTCAGAGTCTCTTTTGATGACTTTGGGTTGAAAGTCAATTTTATCTGATATTAAAATGGCTACTCCAGCTTGTTTCCTGAGACCATTTGCTTGTAAAATTGTCTTCCAGCCTTTTACTCTAAGGTAGTGTTTGTCTTTGACCCTGAGGTGTGTTTCCTGTAAGCAGCAAAATGTAGGGTCCTGTTTACGTATCCAGTCAGTTAGTCTGTGTCTTTTTATTGGGGCATTGAGTCCATTGATGTTAAGAGATATTAAGGAATAGTGATTGTTACTTCCTATCATTTTTGACGTTATTTTTTAAATTTGATTGCTTAACTTCTTTTGGGTTTGATGAAAGGTTACTATCTTGCTTTTTTCAGGGTGAAGTTTCCCTACTTGTATTGGTGTTGTCCTCCTATTATCCTTTTTAGGGCTGGGTTTGTGGATAGATATTGGGTAAACTTGGTTTTGTCGTGAGATATCTTAGTTTCTCCATCTATGGTGATTGAGAGTTTTGCTGGATATAGTAGTTTTGGTTGGCATTTGTGTTCTCTTAGAGTCTGCATGAGATCTGCCCAGGACCTTCTAGCCTTCATAGTCTCAGGTGAAAAGTCTGCTGTGATTCTGATAGGTCTTCCTTTATATGTTACTTGGCCTTTTTCTCTTACTGCCTTTAATATTCTTTCTTTGTTTAGAACATTTGGTGTTTTGATTATTATGTGACGGGAAGTATTTCTGTTCTGGTCCAGTCTGTTTGGAGTTCTGTAGGCTTCTTGTATATTCATGGGCATCTCTCTCTTTAGGTTAGGGAAATTTTCTTCCATAATTTTATTGAAGATATTTGCTGGCCCTTTAAGTTGTAAATCTTCACTCTCATCTATGCCTATAATCCTTAGGTTTGGTCTTCTCATTGTGTCCTGGATTTCCTGGATATTTTGGGTTACAAGCTTTTTGCATTTTGCATTTTCTTTAACTGTTGAGTCCATGGTTTCTATGGAAACTTCAGAATCTGAGATTCTTTCTTCTATTTCTTGTATTCTGTTGTTGATATTTGCATCTCTGTCCCCTGATTTCTTCCCAAGGCTTTCTATCTCCAAAGTTGTCTCCTTTTGAGTTTTCTTAGTTGTTTCTACTTCTGATTTTAGATCCTGGATGGTTTTGCTTAGCTCCTTCACTTGCTTGTTTGTGCTTTCCTGTAATTCTTTAAGAGATTTTTGTGTTTTTTCTTTCATGACCTAAGCCTGTTGACCAAAGTTCTCCTGTATTTCTTTAAGAGATTTTTGTGTTTCGTCTTTCATGACCTCAGCCTGTTGACCAAAGTTCTCCTGTATTTCTTTAAGTGTTTTTTGCATTTCCTCCTTGTTGACTTTTGTATTCTCCTGGATTTCTTTCAATGATTTTTGTGTTTCCCTTGCAAGGGCTTCTAACTTTTGATCCATTTTCTCCTGAATTTCTTTAAGTATGTCCTTCATGTGTTCCTGTACCAGCATCATGACCAGTGATTTTAAATCCAAATCTTGTTTTACTGGTGTGATGGGGTATCCAGGACATGCTGGTAGAGGAGAATTGGGTTCAGATGTTGCCATATTGCCTTGATTTCTGTTAGTGACGTTCCTGTGTTTGCCTTTTGCCATCTAGCTCTCACTGGTGTTACTTGGTCTTGTCAGTGCTGGACTCACCAGTGCAAGCTGCCCCTTCCCCGTTGGCCTCTGGTGCACAGCTTACACCCTGCACTGCCTGTAGACAGGGTGCTTCTGTCCAGGCTGTTCAGATCCCGAAGCAGGCACCTGAAGGCTCCCGCTGGGGCCCGCAGGATTTATTGGAGCACACCGACTTCTCCCAGCTGGCCGCCCGGAATCCCCCACTAGCCTCTTGAGGGACCTGGAGATGTGGTGCGGCCACCCAGGCTGATCTGAAGCGGAGAGAGTTGACCTGAGGGCTTCTGCCTGAGGCCTTGCCCCAGATTGTGTCTGTGGACCAGATGGAACCCGTGTGCACCCCCAGGGAGCTCCGAAGGTGTATGCTGTTGTGACCTCCCCTGTGTTCCGCTCACTCCGCTGGGCAGCCGATTTCCCCTACCGTGCTGGCGCACACTAGGTTAGCCTTGTCGCCCAGGCCCTGAGTCCAGGCAAAAGCCTGGGAGGCCAAGGTCCGAGCAAAGTTCCCCTAGGGCTATGACTGTTAATTGGGTCTGCCAGGTGACCCGGATGGCGGGCGTGTGCGTCCGCGCTCCCCGAAAGCACCGGGAGAGTGTGTTGTGCTAATAACCTCCTGGGCGGGTTGACACACAGATGGCCCACCAAGCCGCTCAGTTCTTGGGGTCAGTCCTGTGCCTTTTGGGGCCTAGACCTCCGTTTTGTTAGCCTCAGGCTACGCTTGTTAGCAGTCTCTGCCCTCCCTAGCACTCTGGGTCCTGTAGGCAAAATGGCTGCGCATGCGCCGGCCAGGGCAAAAAAAAAAAAAACTCCTGGCTGGGTTGGCGCCCCGATGGCCACTCGAACAGCCCAGGGCCTGGGTGCAGGCCAACGCCCGTCAGGCTCAGACCCCTGCGGTGTTGGGCCTAGGATTATGTTTGTGTACCTCAGTCTGTCCAATCTCTGGAGCCCGGAATCAAGATGGAGGTGAGTCTCTCCTGACTGGCGGGAAGCCGAGTTCTGAAGTGGCTTCCGTGCAGCGAAAGGCTCCACAGAACCGCAGCTGCTTGCCGCCCGGCTGGTCAGCGAAGGTCAGTGGTCGTGGGCGCAGGGCCTAACTGGACCCTGTGTCGCCTTGGTTCCACCGCTGATGGCCCTTCAGCTGGACCAGCTACTGAACTTTAGATTTTTAAACATTGTCAAGATTGTGATAGACTATTGGGAATTTTGAAGTTGGACTAAATATATTTGCATTATGATATGGCTAAGTATATTCCACACAGACTCATGTGTTTGAACAAGAATGTGACTATCAGGAAGTGGCATATGATGGTTTGAATATTCTTAGACCATGGAAAGTGATATTATTATGGGGTGTGCCCTTGTTGCAGGAAATGTTTCAATGTGGAGCTGGGCTTTGCTTAAGGTCTGCCTAGTGTAGAGTCTCCTTTTGTTTGCTTCCACATTAAGATGTAGAACTCTTGGCTCCATCAGCACCAAGTCTACTCATACAATGCTGTGCATCCCATCGTGATGATAATGAAATGAAATTCTGAAACTGTAAGCCAGTCCCAATTAAATGTTGCCCTTTATAAAACTTTCCTCAGTCATGCTGTTTGTTCACAGCAATGGCATCCTATGACAGTATCCATGGGACGTCTCCGCTTAACTAAGGAGAAAGGAAGAGAGCCATAGGGGGGTAGAAGGGGAAATAGAGAGAGTGGAAAAAGATAAGGGGATGAAGCTCTGATCAGGATGTCAAGTGAATTAATTAATTATTAATTTATAAAAAATAAATAACTAGACATCAACAAAACAATCAAATTAAAATTGGGCTCTAGATATAATAGAGAATTCTCAATAGGAGAATTTCAATGGCACTTAACATAGAAACACTAAAGAGAATGGTTCACATCTTTTGCCATCAGGTGCAAATTACTTTGAGATTCCAATTTACAATTTTCTGAATCACTAAAATCAATAACACAAGTGAGAGCTCATGCTGGTGAGGATGTAGAGCAAGGGAAATACTCCTCCATCACTGTTTAGAATGCAAACTCATGGAGTCACTATTACAATCAATATGGAAGTTGCTCAGAAAATTGGAAATTGACCTTAGTCAAGAGTCAGCTATACCAATTTTTGGCATATACCTAAAAGATGCTCCACAAGACACTTGCTCAATTATGTTCATAGTGGCTTCATTTGTAATAGTCAGAAACTAGAAATAATCTAGTCTTCCTCAGCCAAATGATCAATGAAGAAATTGTAGTATTTTTACACAATGAATTATTACCCAGCTGTTAGAAAAACAGACATCATGAAATTTATAGACAAATAGATGGAACTAGAAAAAAATCCTAAGTAAATCAACCCAGATTCAGAAACAAATATGGTATGAACTTACTTATAATAAGTGGATATTAAATGTAAAGTAAAGGATAATGTGCTACATTTCAGAGACCCAGAAAGGCTAAGTAACAAGGAAGGCTTCAGTAAAGGCATATGTTTCTCCCCAGGAAGGAGAAATAGAATAGATTTCGTGGATAGACTGGGGAAAGGCAGGGTTGTAAAAGGAGGGATCATATAAGGAAGAAGGAATGGAAGGACTGGGAGAGACAAGTGGAATAGTTGAATGTAGGTCAATGTGGAAACCTAATGCAGTATAAACTTCCTGGAACCTATGAAGTCACCCTAGGAAGGACTACTTGTACTGGAAAATATGGAGCCTGAACAGGCCATCTTCTGCAACCAGAAAAATCTTCCACTGGTGGGACTGGGGCACCATCCCAGTTCTAAAACTTTTGACCACTACCTATCCTGCCTGCAAGATGTGCTAGAGCAGTGGTGGCTAAGTGCTTATGGGATTGACCAACCAATGGCTGGTCTAAACTGAGGCCCAAACCATGGAGTCCATACATGACCATGTCTGGATGGCCAGGAATGGGAAGCTGTATGGTTCTGAGAAATGTGTTGGTACCAAACATGACTGACACAAAAAAGTCAATAATTCCTAACAATATTCTGTTATACTCATAGATTTGTTACTAGCCTAACCATCATCAGAGAGGAGTTGTCGAGCAACTGAATGGAAACAGATGCAGAGATGCACGAATGATAGGCAAAAATAGGACAACCCTGAAAAAGATGAGAAGAAAGGACTGTAGGTTGGAGGACACCAGGAGATTATGGTCCCAGAATCAACTAAGCAGGGCTCATAGAGGATACAGATATTGAAACTGTAATCATGGACCCTGAGTGGGTCTGTATTATATCCTCTGTATACACACTGTGGTTTCTTTTTTTCTCTTTTTTTCTTTTTATTAGATATTTGCTTTATTTACATACCAAATGTTATCCCCTGTCCTCCTTACCTTCTAAAAACCCCCTCTCCTATTCCTTCTTCCCCTGCTTACCAATCACCCTCCTGCTTTCCTGACCTGGCATTCCCCTACACTGGGGCATCAAGCCTCACTGGACCAATGGCTTCTCCTCTCATTGATGTGGTTTCTTATTTTGGGCATTTTGTGGGACTCCTAACAGTGGGAGTGGGAGTGTCCCTGACTCATTTGTCTGCTCTTGGGGCCTTTTCCTACCTACTGGGTTGCCTTTTTCAGCTTTGACATGGTGATTTCTACCAAATCTTATTGCTTATTATTATAGTGTATTCAGTTGATATTCCTTAGATACCTGCTCTTTTTTGAAAGGAAATGGAGAACAGCTTATGTGGAGGAGATTGGAGTGGAGGAATGGAGGGAAGGAAATGTGTCTGTGGTCAGAATGCATTACACGAGAAAAGGATAAAACAAAGAATAAAAGAAAAATTAAAATATTAGAATAAAACCAAGTAGGCAAGCAAACAAACAAAACTACAAAATGTATTGATCTATTGACATCATGTAGAGAAACAAAACACTACAGTAACCGAGAGGAAATTTTAATACCTAGCATAGTAGAATTGAACTTAGACTGAAGAAGAAGGGGAAAATATAAGTTCGTCAGAAGACTGGTTCTAGATGCGGTTGTAGACATATAATCACACTCATTTCTCAATGCCACTGACATGAACACTAAATATGTGTGAGCTGATTCCTGAAGAAAAATGATGTTTTTTCGGAGTTAAGTCCTTGGAATATGAGCATAAAGCTGTCAGTTCCTTTACGATAGTTTGAGTTACTTAAAGAACAAAAACTAAAGCAATCTACCTGATCAGGACTTTAAAAAGTTAAAAGACCAGAAATATTTAAAACATATTGTATATTCATTTTGTTCAACCCAATTAACAAAAAATCTATAAATAATATATAAATTAAGGTTATAAGCAAAACTAGAAAAAGGAAAAACTATCAAATAAAAACACAGTAAAGGTTTTAAATGGATCAATAATGTTAATCATTTAAAAATTTAAATAAATGAAGAAAAATTTCTTGGAGATTAAATAAATAAATAAGAAGTATCTAAAAAAAGAATGAAGCAAATAAAAGTTTATCAGCAAAGTTGAATAATAAAAGGCAATTGACAAGCATTCAAAAGCAGACTATACTTTTAAGTATGTATCACATTCATAAAATGAAGACTCATTATTATATAATTTCAAAATTGTTCTAAAAATGAAAGATAATGGCATTCAAGTCTATTTAAAAGAAGTTGGCAATATGAAGCTTTAAAAACCCACATTTGTGACATGTATGACTAAAGAATTATTTTTCAGAATTTATCGCTTTCCAGCAAAACAATTACTAAAGTATAAATCAGAAGAAAACTGCATTTGGAAATGGTTAACTACAAATTGACTTAGCATTATATTTTAAAAACTCAAGTGATATTAAAAGGAATGTATAACAATAATATGATAACATTTTATAGATATTTATTTTAAAAATAATAAAATGAGACAAAACTCAGACATTTATAAGGATACACAACAAGAAGAAATTGACACAACATAAATATATTGGTACACACACTGGAGAAAAACATCAAAACTAGACAATGCACACTATCCAAGCTTTCTCTTCCCAATAACACATCACAGAGAATTCAGAGTCAATTATCAGTTCTGTAAAGTGTTAAGATATGAATGATGCCTTTAGCCATTTTCTTTAATTATAAAAAATTTTATAATTGTTTTGAGTCTACTCTGAGTAGACATTAAGAATAAGTATACTTTGCTATATACTTATACTTAGGAGTATACATTAAGCATAAGGGATACTTTGCTATATATACTTATCAAGAATCTTCAGTATTCACTTATACACACTGGGAACAATAAAGCATGTTGCCACAGTTAATACAGATGGGACAGAGAGTCATTAGCATCTTGTGATCTAAGGGCTGGTTACTTACTGATACGGAAACATCTGGGAGGAGGGGACCAGCCGTTCTCTGTACATGTCATTATGTCTTGGCCATCTGCAAGACTAAAGCCTCTGTAACAGGCGACTTTTACAGACTGACCCTGCATATATTTTCTTTCCCAGTGTGAAGATTCTCCATTCTCCACATAATGGAAAGCACATTGCTCTAAAAACATAAAAATTAAAATAAATTAAAAGCTTTCATTTGTTTAAAAATAAACTAAGTTAAATGTTACAACTGTTTAATGAGCATGCATGGTATTCAAAATTAAATTAACACCAAATATTTAAGAGACTAGCATTTATCTTTAGTCGGTATAAATAAAATATACGAGTGATAAAGGTATTTCCATAGTTCCTATTGTGTGTGTACATTTTATGAAGAGGTGTTCACAAAGAACAGAAAGTAGCTTTTTTGCTCACAAAGACTTTTGTTGGTTTTATGTTTGTCATGGGAAACTTAACTGGAATTATGTATGTGCTTTCTCTTTAAAAGAATTAAACACAGTTAAATACAAAGGCATTGGCTTACTGAGGCATGGGACTTCCGGCTCCCACCCTTGTGCTGTGCATTGAAGGTAGTCCCAGTATGATCCTGAAGGAGTTGAAAACCCATAGTCACAGTAATAGCTGTACGTCTTTCCTATGGGTACTGGGAAGTAGGGTCTCCGGCTTTCTTCATAATATAGACGTCCATATTTGAATTGTGGAAAATCACAAGGTTTCACTTGAAATTGAAAAAAATAATTAAATAAAATGACCAAAAAAACTCTCGATAATACTCTTGATCAGCAAATTACTTTCAATTAATTAAAATAACTAAATGACAGAACAGTGTGTGGGGGGGACAAAAAAATAAAAAAGACAACTTTGGTTTGTGAAGATATCTTTCAAAATGAAATCAAGTTATAGCTGATACATCACAAGAGAAGTGTGTCAGAGATATTTGTTAATATCCAATATGATAACCGATTATTTATAATTTTCACTGAAACTAAAATATACTTTTAACATGGAACCATAAAGATCTATTCTCGTACCTTTTGATTGAAAATCTGTATTGTACATTATATTAAGTTTATATGTAATATATGATTACTTTTATTATATATATAATTATTTGTAATTATTTATAATTTTCAATTTTTCATGAAGTCTGACTCTGCTTCAGGAAACCTCATGCAATATATTAAAAATATTTCAGCAAATATGTATAAAACCAAACAAATTTCCTTAAGCTTAGTCATTCTTTTTAGTTTTTACTTTATGAGAGAAATTTTTCAGGGATTTTTTTTACACATTTATCACCTGGCTTAAAATTTGCAATTATTCTGATACTAAATGTTCTTCTTTGACAGTTTTGAGAATCATACTTTTCATGGGACATCAATAAGTTAAAATAGCTCACTGAAATTTTGTTTTAAAAAGAAACAAAAAGAGGCATGGTTCAGAGTAGGAATACCGTTATTATTTCAGTCCTCAGACTTTTACCTGTTCTTCATTCTCCAGTGGGCACAGGTGACTATGTTTAACCCCCCCCCTTATACATGATTCTTGAAACAAACATAATATTCCTTATAGTACATGATCACCTGAGGTGGTCAGACCAAACTAAGCCTTGTTTGACATCATATATATTCCAGATGCAGGTTGTGGCTACGTAAGTAGTAACTGTTGAACCATGTATCACAGTGTTGATGTACTCTACTCAGACTGCTGACCAATATATTTACCAATTTTTCAACTGTTCTAAATATTATGAGCACAGCACAAGATCTTCTAGTTTTTATTGGTATTCAATACCAAGATCTTCTAATTTTTATTGATAAATCTCATCCAACTACATATTCAACATGACACAAAAGATTAATTTCTGGAATATATTCTAAAACAGGTTTGTGATCATCATCTCCTGCACTGTTCCAGTTGTCATTTTACAGTGTATTTTCCCAAAAATAGTAAAAGATTTGATGAAAGCGATGAGTAATTAAGCGTCCCTGAGGAGCAAGCACTATGCATTTTAGGTAGAAAAAATTATTTAATGAAATTGCGAGAGATTAATCACCTTTGTCTTATTGAAGAAATATCAGAAAATTCACCACAAAATAAATCAAATTCAGATATATTCAAGCAACAGACAGTCCAGATATATTTGGGCAGATCTATATTGGGAAACTCAAGCTTAATTGGGTTTGTGGCTCATTGCGCTACACAGATTCCATACTTATAATTGTAAACCTACTCAAAAGCTCAGGGCAAGGATGTTATAAGATCTGAGTGCAGAGACACACATTAGTTCTGTTATTAAAATGAATTGACTTAACATTGAACAATCTTCTAAGTACACGTGCTTATATTCATAGATAATCACACTGTCAACATCAATCAGAGAAGATTCTTTTTGCTAGTTAATTACAGTAAAAGTAGAGATGTATTAATACACAAGGTACTAGAAATAGTGAGACAGTATTAAACAAGACAGTTGCGCCATCCACTCCAAGCAACCTGTGAATGACGGAGCACAAAGATTCTAGGAGCTAGATGATCAAGGCTGTGATATCTTCTGGACAAACTGGATTATAATCACAAACTCTCCACGAATACAGACACCTCACAAAAATGGGCCATCAACATGCAGACACAACTATACTAAGGTGGCAGGAATCCATGGCCCTCACCTTGAAACTATTTTATGCTGATAGTTTCAGAACTGTAGGAAGTCAGTGTTTTCAGGTGTGTACTCACTAGTGAATGAACCAGGTTTGAAAATACAGCTCTAATTCAAGTGTTACATATATTTTCTGAGTTAAGTTAAATGGGTCATATACCAACACTCAAATTTATGATTCTGGGAAATGGACAGGCATGGATGATGCGCTGTTTATAGAATTGGAGTGATGTAATAGAAAATAGGAAGATAGAATATTTAGAATATATTGTGGTGTGCCAGAAGCCAGAGGCTTCAAACCAGACCAATGATTGAATGCAATGAACATCTGCAAGTAAATCTGTTTGAACAAAAGGTTATACTGTGTGACACATTGCAATGCATGAAGACTCCTTGACAAGATATTTATTTGTTTGTTGGTTTAGTTTTTTGTTTTGAGGGAGCATTTGTGAAGGAAGAGAGTAGATGTGGAAGAATTGGAAGAATGAGATTAGGTAATTGTGAAATTTACAAGGATTATATGTTAAACGGCCCAGAAAATATTTTCTACAAAATAATAAGAGAAATTTTCCTAATCTAAAGAAGGAGATGACTATAAAAGCAAAAAAACCTTACAGAACAGCAAACAGATGAAAAAGAAGTGAATACTAAATCTAAACACTAAATACTAAAAACAAATACTCAAATCTGTGAGAAGAAAAGAGCAAGTAAAATATAAAGGTAAACCTATCAGAATATACCTGACTTCTTAATGGAAACTCTGAAACGAAGAAGGGCCTGGAAATACTTTTAAGAGACCACAATTGCATCACAGAATACAGGTGTCAGAAAAATACTCAATAAACAAAGAAGGAGAAAACAAGGTATATCATGAGAAGGCCAAAATTAAACAATATCTATCCACAGCTGAGCCCTACAGAAAATACTAGAAAGAAAAGTCCAACCAGAGAGATCAATTACACACAAGAAATAAATAATCTCTACTCTAACACCAGGAGATCATCTATACCACAGTCAATAAATAATCTCACATGAGCACAAGAAGACACACAAACACACAAAACCACCACCACCATTGAAACAATAGGAATTAACAATCATTGGTCATTGATAGCTCTCAATACCAATGGATTCAATTCTCCAATCCAAATGGCAGAGGCTAACAGAATGGATGTGAAAATGTTATCTATGCTTCTCCTGCATGCAAGAAATATACCTCACCATCAGAAATGGATATTACTTTGCTGAAGTTGTTTATCAGCTATAGGAGTCCTCTGGTTGAGTGTTTTGGGGTCACTTAAGTATACTATCATATCATCTGCAAATAGTGATAATTTGACTTCTTCCTTTCCAATTTGTATCCCTTTGACCTCCTTATGTTGTCTAATTGCTCTAGCTAGAACTTCAAGTACTATATTGAAAAGATATGGAGAGAGACGGCAGCCTTGTCTAGTCCCTGATTTTAATGGGATTGCTTCAAGTTTCTCTTCATTTAGTATGATGTTGGCTACCAGTTTGCTGTATATTGCTTTAACTATGTTTAGGTATGGACCTTGAATTCCTCTTCTTTCTAAGACTTTTAGCATGAAAGGATACTGAATATTGTCAAATGCTTTTTCAGCATCTAATGAAATGATCGTGTGTTTTTTTTTTCTTTGAGTTTGTTTATGTAGTGGATTGCATTGACAGATTTCCTTATATTGAACCATCCCTGCATCCCTGGGATGAAGCCTACTTGATCATTGTGGATGATTGTTTTGATGTGTTCTTGGATTCGGTTGGCAAAAATTTTATTTAGTATTTTTGCATCGATATTCATAAGGGAAATTGGCATGAAGTTCTCTTTCTTTGTTGGATCTTTGTGTGATTTTGGTATCAGCGTAATTGTGGCTTCATAGAACAAGTTGGGTAGTGTTCCTTCTGTTTCTATTTTGTGGAATAGTTTGAAGAGTATTGGTCTTAGGTCTTCTTTGAAGGACTTATAGAATTCTGCACTGAAGTCATCTGGTCCCGAGCTTTTTTTGGTTGGGAGACTTTCTATGACCCCTTTTATTTCTTTAGGGGTTATGGGACTCTTTAGATGATCTATTTGATACTGATTTAATTTTGGTGTTTGATATCTGTCTAGGAAACTGTCCATTTCCTCCAGATTCTACAGTTGTGTTGAGTACAGGATTTTTTAGTAGGATCTGATGATCTTTTGAATTTCCTCAGTTTCTGTTGTTATATCTCCCTTTTCATTTCTAATTTTGCTAATCTGGATACGGTCTCTGTGCCTTTTGGTTAGTCTGGCTAAGGATTTATCTATCTTGTTGATTTTCTCAAAGAACAAGCTCCTGGTTTTGTTGATTCTTTGTATGGTTCTCTTTGTTTCTACTTGATTGATTTCAGCCCTGAGTTTGATGATTTCCTGCCTTCTACTCCTCCTGGGTGAAGTAGCTTCTTTTTGTTCCAGGGCTTTCAGGTGTGTCATTAAGCTGCTAGTGTATGCTCTCTCCATTTTCTTTGTGGAGGCACTCAGGGCTATGAGTTTTCCTATTAGCACTGCTTTCATTGTATCAACTTAAGCAAATCAGTTGCCTTCCTATACTCAAAGGATAAGCAGGCTGAGAAAGAAGTTAGGGAAATGACACCCTCCACAATAACCACAAACTATATAAAGTGTCTTAGTGTGACTCTAACCAACAAGTGAAAGATCTATACGACAAGAACTTCAGATCACTGAAGAAGAAAATCCAAAAAGACCTCAGAAAATGGAAAAATCTTCCTTGCTTGTGGATTGGCAGGATTAATATAGTTAAAATGGCCATCTTGCCAAAAGCAATATACAGGTTCAACACAATCCCCACCAAAAATCCCATCTCAGTTCTTCACAGCGTTAGAAAAAGCAATTCTCAAATTCATCTGGAATAACAAAAAACCCAAGATAGCTAAAACTATTCTCAACAGTAAAAGAACTTCTGGGAGAATCAGTATCCCAGACCTCAAGCAATACTACAGAGCAATAGTGTTGAAAACTGCATGGTATTGGTACAGTGGCAGGCAAGTGAACCAATGGAATAGAATTGAAGACCCAGAAATGAATCCACACACTATGGTCACTTGATCTTTGACAAAGGAGCAGAAAACACCCAGTGTAAAAAAGATAGCCTTTTCAACAAATGGTGCTGGTTCAACTGAGGGCAGCATGTAGAAGAATGCAAATTGATCCATTCTTATCTCCTTGTACTAAGCTCAGCTCCACATGGATCAAGGACCTCCAAGTAAAACCAGACACCCTGAAACTAATAGGAAAAAACTGGGGAAAACCCTTGAGGACATGGGCACAGGGGAAAAGTTCATGAACAGAACACCAATAGCTTATTCTCTAAGATCAAGAATTAACAAATGGGACCTCATAAAATTATAAAGTTTCTGTAAGGCAAAGGACACTGGCAAAAGGACAAAATGGGAACCAACAAATTGGGAAAAGATCTTCACCAACCCTACATCTGATATAGGGCTAATATCCAATATATACAAAGAACTCAAGAAGTTAGACTGCAGTTAATCAAATAACCCTATTAAAAATGGGGCACAGATCTAAACAACGAATTTTCACCTGAAGAAATTCGGATGGCCGAGAATCACCTTAAGAAATGCTCAACATCTTTAGTCATTAGGGAAATGCAAATCAAAACAAACCTGAGATTTCACCTTACACCAGTCAGAATGGCTAAGGTTAAAAACTCAGGACACAGCAGGTGTTGGTGAGGATGTGGAGAAAGAGGAACACTCCTCCACTGCTGGTGGGATTGTAAAATGGTACAATCACTATGGAAATCATATTGGCAGTTCCTCAGAAAACTCGACATGACACTTCCAGAGGACCCTGTTATACCTCTCCTGGGCATATATCCAGAGGATTTCCCGGCATGCAATAAGGACACATACTCCATTATGTTCATAGCAGCCTTATTTATAATAGCCAGAAGCTGGAAAGAACCCAGATGTCCCTCAATGGAGGAATGGATATAGAAAATGTGCTATATTTACACAATGGAATACTACTCAGCAATTAGAAACAATGAATTCATGAAGTTTTAAGCAAATGGTTGGAACTGGAAAATATCATCCTAAATGAGGTAACCAAATCACAAAAGAATACACATGGAACGCAATCTCTGATAAGTGGAGATTAATTAGCCCAGAAGCTCTGAATGCCCAAGACACAATTAGCATAACAAATGACTCCCATGAAAGTAAGGAGAGGGCCCTGAACCTGGAAAGGCTTGATCTAGCATTGTAGGGGAGTACCAGGACAGAGAAAAAGGAGGGAGGTGATTGGAGAATGGGTGGAGAGAAGAAGGTTTATGGGACATATGGGGAGTAAGGAACTGGGAACCATGAAATCATTTGGAATGTAAACAAAGAATATAGAAAAGAAAAAAAAAGAAAAAAAGAAATGGATATTACTTCACAGTAAAAGGCTAGAAAAAGATTTCCCTAGCAAATGGACCCAAGAAGCAAGCTCATGTAGCCATTCTAATATCTAACAAAATAGAATTGAAGTCAAATTAATCATTAGTGGTACAGAATGACACTTCTCAAAAATAATATTTTTATGATGAGATTTATAATATATATTTATATTATATATCTCAATATATTTATAATGACACTAATCAAAAATAATATTTCATGAGTATTACATCTCAATTCTGAACATATGCCCCAAATGCAAGGGCACTCATATTCATAAAGAATATGAAAGAAATAAATAAGCTAACAAAAAACCAAAAAACTTTACATAACACATCTTGAACACCATACATTAATAGTAGAAGACTTCAACACCCTACTCTTATGAATGGAAAGGTCATCCAGACAGAAAGTAACTTAGAAGAAGTGGAACTGAGAAACATAATGAATCAAATGGGCTTAACAGAAATCTACAGAACATTTCACCCAAACTCAAAAAAATATACTTTTGTCTCAATACCTCACAGAACTTTCTCTAAAACAGACCATATACTCAGTCACAAAGTAAGTCTCAACAGATACAACAAAATTGAAATAATCCCCTGTATCTTCTCAGACTACAGGAATTAAAGCTGGATTTCTACAACAATAGAAAACCTACAAACTCATGGAAACCGAACAACTCTCTACTGAATGACCACAGGGTCAAGGAAGAAATAAATAATTTAAGACTTCTAGTATTGAAGGAAAATAAAGGCACCATTTGGTTGGAAAATACCAAACACATGGGGCACAATGAAAGTGGTGTTAAGTGGAAAGTTCATAGCGCTAAATTCCTTCATAAAGAAACTAGAAAGATCTCATACTAGTGATATAACAGCACATCTGAAAGGTCAGGAAGAGGAGGAGACAGCAGGAAATAAACCAACTTAGGGTTACGAAACATCATAGGGATGAAATCAATGAAATAGAAACAAAGAATCAAGGAAAACAAGAGTTGGTTCTTTGAGAAAAATCGACAAGATAGACAAACCCTTAGCCAAACTAATTAAAAGGCAGAGAGAATATAGAAACTAGCAAAGTCAGTAAAGAAAACAGAAACATAACCCCGTAAAGGGTTTGGGACACCAAACCAGACATAAAATCTTCAACCTACAATTTATCTTGCCCTTATGATGTTCTGGGGTAAAGGTGGCACAGAAATTGTGAGAGTGGCACTAACCACTGACACTGACTTGAGGACAAGAAAACAGAGACTATATGGCACAGAGACCTAAAATATAACCAAACATGACTGGCAAAGGAAAAAAATGCCTGTGCAATGATGCCTAATGATACTCTGCCATGCTCATAGATTGGTGCCTAGCCCAGTCATCACCAGAGAGGCTTCACCCAGCAACTAATGGAAAGAGATGCAGAGACCCACAGCCAAACTGTTATAGGATTTTTGATAAAACTGTGAACTCCAAGATTGTGTTGTTTACAGGAAAAACCTGTTTCTAGTTGTGGTGTGGCTCAGCCTCAGAACACACATTTAATCCCTCTGGCTGAAATACAGATAAGCCCTTAGTAAACATGTTTAATCCGCTAAAGGTAAAATTAGTTTGTAGAAGAAAGCACCCACGTTTGAAAGAGATGTCAAATTGGGTAGCAGACAATGTGAAAAATCAGAGAAAGATTTGACAGAATAGGATATGTGCAATTCTCATGAGAACAGAGAGAAAAGAGAAATTACTTAAGAGAGAGCAGCAAAGAAAGAGGCAAGGGGTGGGAGGGGCAGTTTTACTGGGACAGGTTGCAGAGACAGAACAAACTAGTCACAAGTGAAGGCAAGAAGAGCCACAGAATGAGAAGTCAGAGGATTAGAAAAGATTGGCAGAATTAATTTATGGACAAGCAGAGCACAAAGACAAAGACGGAGAGAGAAACCAGATTGAATTAGTCAGTTTGCAGAGGAGTCAAAGCCAGAACAGTTGAGTTGAATGAGCCAGGCAGAGTTCAGAAAGAACTAGGAAGGTGTGATCTTATTCACCAGTAAGTCTCACAGACTGAAAACATTCTTTGCCTAAATAAGATTCTACAGAGGATAGATAAAAGCTTTCAGGACTAAGCCTTGGTTAGCCGAGAGAAGCATTAAGCCTATGAGACAACAATTACTAAGCTACTTTTATGCTGAACATTAGAGGGTTTGGACAATCCTGCTGAAGATGCTGAAGAAAGATTACAGGAGACAGAAGAGCCAAGGACACTACACAAAAATTCAATGTCAAGTTACCTGGACTCCTGGGGTTTCACTGATATTCAACTGACAATCAGAGAGCCAGGGTCTAACCTATATCCCCTGTATATATGCTATAGTTGTACAGCTTGGTGTTTTTGTGCAATTCCTAACAGATGGAGTGTAGGCTGTTTCTGATTCTTTTGCCTACCTTAGGAACCCTTGTCCTCATACTGGGTTGCCTCTTCCTGCCAAAATATAAGTGGAGGTACCTAATGTTATTGAAACCTGATATGGCATAGTCAGTTGATATCCCTGGGAAGCCTCCAATTTTGTGAAGGGAAATGGAAGAGGAGTGTATGGGAAGGAAAGAGGTTGAAAGGAGGAAATGTTGGGAACCTGAGGGAAAAATGAAATCAGTCTGATGTAATATATGAGAGAATAAATTTTATAAAAACATCTAATGGCAAAAACAAATAATAAATAGAACCAAAAAAGTAAGAAAAATGAATTTGTAAGAGAATTACATTTAAAATTTTTAAAAACTCAATTTTCTTGCAAGTCTTATATATATTAATACTATTTCTTAGTAGGGATAGCTTCTTTCATTTTTAAGAGTTGGATATCGAGGAAAGGAGGGGAGCAGCGGAGGCAGCAGCAACAGCAGCAGTGGCTGGTCCAGAGGAAGGGCCATCAGCAGTGGAACCTGCGCCC
Source organism: Apodemus sylvaticus (assembly GCF_947179515.1). Lineage (NCBI taxonomy): Eukaryota > Metazoa > Chordata > Mammalia > Rodentia > Muridae > Apodemus > Apodemus sylvaticus. The sequence goes on from NC_067483.1 coordinate 47,103,077, forward strand.
ACGACCACTGGCCATCGCTGGCCAGCCGGGCTGCAAGCAGCAAAGGATTTACGGCACCTTTCACCACACAGAAGCCACATCAGAACTCTGCCTCCCGACAGTCAGTTACGAGGCCTCCATATGGGTTCTCTGAAGCCAGAGAAATCAGACAGACTGAGGTACGCAAATACAACCCGAGATCAACATCCCTGCACCCAGGCACTGAGCTGGTTGGGGAGGGGGGCGGCAGCCACCGGTGTGCAAACCCAGCCAGGAGTTTTTTTTTTTTTTTTTTATAACAGAAAGGGCCAGCAAATATCTTCAACAAAATTATGGAAGAAAACTTTCCTCACTTAAAGAGAGAGATGCCTATGAATATACAAGAAGCCTACAGAACTCCAAGCAGACTGGACCTGAGCAGAAATACCTCCCATCACATAATAATCAAAACCCCAAATGCACTAAACAAAGAAAGAATATTAAACGCAGTAAGAGAAAAAGGCCAAGTAACATATAAAGGAAGACCTATCAATCACACCAGACTTCTCACCAGGGACCATGAAAGCTAGAAGAATCTGGGCAGATCTCATGCAGACTCTAAGAGAACACAAATGTCAGCCAAGACTAATATACCCAGCAAAATTCTTATTCTCCATAGATGGAGAAACCAAGATATTCCATGAAAAAACCAAATTTACACAATATCTTTCCACAAACCCAGCTCTGCAAAGAATAATAGGAGGAAAACTCCAATACAAGGAGGGAAACTACATCATGGAAAAAGCAAGATAGTTACCTTCCTTTATCAAGCCCAAAAGAAGATAACCACTCAAATATAAAAAGAACATCAAAAATGACAGGAAGTAATAATGACTGTTCCTTAATATCTCTTAACATCAATGGTCTCAATTCCCCAATAAAAAGACATAGACTAACAGACTGGATAACGAAACAGGACCCTACAATTTGCTGCATACAGGAGACACACCTCAGTGTCAAAGATAAAAAATACCTTAGAGTAAAAGGCTAGAAGACAATCTTACAAGCCAATGGTCACAGGAAACGAGCAGGAGTAGCCAGTCTAATATCAGATAAAATTGACTTTCAACCTAAAGTCATCAAAAGAGACACAGAAGGACACTTCTTGCTGGTCAAAGGAAAAATCCACCAAGAAGAACTTTCAATTCTGAACATCTATGCGCCAAATGCAAGGGCACCCTCATTCGTAAAAGAAACTTTACGAAAGCTCAAAGCACACATTTCACCTAACACAATAATTGTGGGAGACTTCAACACTCCATTCTCCTCAAGGGACCGAGCGGGAAAACAGAAACTAAACAGGGACACAGTAAAACTAATTGAAGCTTTGGACCAATTGGATTTGACTGATATTTATAGAACATTTCACCCTAAAGCAAAAGAATATACCTTTTTCTCAGTACCTCATGGTTCCTTCTCCAAAATCGACCATATAATTGGTCACAAGACAGACCTCAACAAATATAAGAAGATCGAACTAATCCCATGCCTCTTATCAGATCACTATGGAGTAAGAGTGGTTTTCAATAGCAACAAAAACAACAGAAAGCCCACATACACATGGAGGCTGAACAATACTCTACTCAATACTCTGACACCTTGGCCAAAGAAGAAATAAGGAAAGAAATCAGAGAATTTTTAGAATTTAATGAAAATGAAGGCACAACATACCCACATCTTTGGGACACAATGAAAGCAGTACTAAGAGGAAAACTCATAGTCCTGAGTGCCTCCAAAAAGAAAATGGAGAGAGCATACACTAGCAGCTTAACAACACACCTGAAAGTCCTGGAACAAAAAGAAGCCAATTCACCCAGGAGGAGTAGAAGACAGGAAATCATCAAACTCAGGGCTAAAATCAATCAATTGGAAACAAAGAGAACCGTACAAAGAATCAAAGAGTCCAGGAGCTGGTTCTTTGAGAAAATCAACAAGATAGATAAACCCTTAGCCAGACTGACCAAAGGGCACAGAGAAAGTGTCCAAATTAACAAACTTAGAAATCAAAGGGAGACATAACAACAGAAACTGAGGAAATCCAAAAAATCATCAGATGCTACTACAAGAACCTATACTCAACACAACTGGAGAATCTGGAGGAAATGGACAATTTCCTTGAAAGATACCAAATACCAAAATTAAATCAGGACCAAATAGATCATCTAAACTGTTCCATAATGCCTAATGAAATAGAAGGAGTCATAGAAAGTCTTCCAACCAAAAAAAGCACAGGACCAGATAGATGGTTTCAGTGCAGAATTCTATCAGACCTTCAAAGAAGACTTAATACCAATACTCTTCAAACTATCCCACAAAATAGAAACAGATGGAACACTACCCAATTCCTTCTACAAAGCCACAATTACGCTGATACCAAAGCCACACAAAGATCCAACAAAGAAAGAGAACTTCAGGCCAATTTCCCTTATGAACATCAATGCAAAAATACTCAATAAAATTCTTGCCGACCGAATCCAAGAACACATCAAAACGATCATCCACCATGATCAAGTAGGCTTTATCCCAGGAATTCAGGGTTGGTTCAATATACAGAAATCCATCAATGCAATCCACTACATAAACAAACTCAAAGAAAAAAAACACATGGTCATTTCATTGGATTCTGAAAAAGCATTTGGCAAAATTCAGCATCTTTTCATGCTTAAAGTCTTGGAAAGAACAGGAATTCAAGGCCCATACCTAAACATAGTAAAAGCAATATACAGCAAACCAGTAGCCAGCATCAAACTAAATGGAGAGAAACTTGAAGCAATCCCACTGAAATCAGGGACTAGACAGGGCTGCCCCCTTTCTCCTTATCTTTTCAATATTGTACTTGAGGTACTAGCTTGGGCAATTCGACAACATAAGGAGGTCAAAGGGATACAAATTGAAAAGGAAGAAGTCAAACTATCATTATTTGCAAATGACATGACAATCTACCTAAGTGACCCTAAAAAACTCCACTAGAGAACTCCTACAGCTGATAAACAACTTTAGCAAAGTGGCAGGTTATAAAATCAACTCAAGCAAATCAGTGGCCTTCCTATACTCAAAGGATAAGCAGGCTGAGAAAGAAATTAGGGAAATGACCCCCTTCACAATAGCCACAAACAGTATAAAGTATCTTGGGGTGACTCTTACCAAACATGTGAAAGATCTGTATGACAAGAACTTCAAGACTCTAAAGAAGGAAATGGAAGAAGACCTCAAAGAATGGGAAAACCTCCCATGCTCATGGATCGGTAGAATCAATATAGTTAAAATGGCCATTTTGCCAAAAGCAATATATAGATTCAATGCAATACCCATCAAAATCCCAACTCAATTCTTCACAGAGTTAGAAAGAGCAATTATCAAATTCATCTGGAACAACAAAAATCCCAGGATAGCTAAAACTATTCTCAGCAACAAAAGAAGTTCTGGGGGAATCAGTATCCCTGACCTTAAGCAATACTACAGAGCAATAGTGTTAAAAACTGCATGGTATTGGTACAGTGACAGGCAGGCAGATCACTGGAACAGGATTGAAGATCCAGAAATGAGCCCACACACCTATGGCCACTTGATCCTCGACAAAGGGGCAGAAAACATCCAATGGAAACAAGATAGCCTTTTCAACAAATGGTGCTGGTCCAAGACCAAAATAACAGGACTTTTAACATAACAATCACTGGCCATTAATATTTCTCAACATCAATGGACTCAATTCCCCAGTTAATAATACAGTCTAACAAGGACACTTCATAATCATTAAAGGAAAAATCCACCCACACACCTATGGCCACTTGATCCTCGACAAAGAGGCTGAAAACATCCAATGGAAAAGAGATAGCCTTTTCAACAAATGGTGCTGGTTCAACTGGAGGTCAACATGCAGAAGAATGAAAATTGATCCATCCTTGTCTCCTTGTACTAAGCTCAAATCCAAATGGATCAAGGACCTCCACATAAAGCCAGACACTCTGAAGCTAATAGAAAAGAAACTGGGGAAGACCCTTGAGGACATCGGTATAGGGAGAAAGTTTCTGAACAGAACACCAATAGCATATTCTCTAAGATCAAGAATTGACAAATGGGACCTCATAAAATTACAAAGTTTCTGTAAGGCAAAGGACACCATCAAGAGGACAAATCGGCAACCAACAAATTGGGAAAAGATCTTCACCAATCCTACATCAGATAGAGGGCTAATATCCAATATATATAAAGAACTCAAGAAGTTAGACTCCAGAAAACCAAACAACCCTATTAAAAATGGGGTACAGAGTTAAACAAAGATTTCTCACCTGAAGAACTTCGAATGGCAGAGAAACACCTTAAAAAATGCTCAACTTCATTAGTCATTAGGGAAATGCAAATCAAAACAACCCTGAGATTTCACCTTACACCAGTCAGAATGGCTAAGATTAAAAATTCAGGAGACAGCAGGTGTTGGCAAGGATGTGGAGAAAGAGGAACACTCCTCCACTGCTGGTGGTGTTGCAAATTGGTAGAACCACTCTGGAAATCAGTCTGGCAGTTCCTCGAAAACTGGGCACCTCACTTCCAGAAGATCCTGCTATAACACTCCTGGGCATATACCCAGAGGATTCCCCACTATGTAATAAGGATACATGCTCTACTATGTTCATAGCAGCCCTATTTATAATTGCCAGATGCTGGAAAGAACCCAGGTATCCCTCAACAGAAGAGTGGATGCAAAAAATGTGGTATATCTACACAATGGAGTACTATTCAGCCATTAGAAACAATGAATTCATGAAATTCTTAGGTAAATGGATGGAGCTAGAGAACATCATACTAAGTGAGGTAACCCAGACTCAAAAGGTGAATCATGGTATGCACTCACTAATAAGTGGATATTAACCTAGAAAACTGGAATACCCAAAACATAATCCACACATCAAATGAGGTACAAGAAGAACGGAGGAGTGGCCCCTTGTTCTGAAAAGACTCAGTGAAGCAGTATAGAGCAACATCAGAACAGGGAAGTGGGAAGGGTTGGGTGGGAAAACAGGGGGAGGGAAGGAGACTGATGGGACTTTTGGGGAGTGGGGGTCCAAAAAAGGGGAAATCATTTGAAATGTAAATAAATATATCAATAAATTAAAAAAAAAAGAAAAAGAAACAATGAATTCATGAAATTCTTAGGCAAATGGATGGAGCTAGAGAACATCATACTACGTGAGGTAACCCAGACTCAAAAGGTGAATCATGGTATGCACTCACTAATAAGTGGATATTAACCTAGAAAATTGGAATACCCAAAACATAATCCACACATCAAATGAGGTACAAGAAGAAAGAAGGAGTGGCCCCTTGTTCTGGAAAGACTCAGTGAAGCACTATTTGGCAAAACCAGAATGGGGAAGTTGGAAGGGGTGGGTGGGATTACAGGAGGAGAGAAGGGGGCTTATGGGACTTTCAGGGAGTGGGGGGCTAGAAAAGGGGAAATCATTTGAAATGTAAATAAAAATATATCGAATAAAAAAAAAGAGTTGGATAGCATAGATTTCACACAATCTCAGTTAAAAGCTTGCTTTCACATTGCTGGTGCTTTTGGAAAGTTTATAAAGTTGAGAGTTTCTGGATACATTGAAATGTTAAGTCATTGGATCTATGCCATTGAAGGGGATATTGAGATCTTAGGCATTTCTCTTTGCTGGTAGTCATAGGCAAACAGCTTTGACTTACCACTCACTCCCTGACATATAGATCCTGCTGATAACAGGATGAAATGATAGAAAAACTTGACCATGAACTCAAGTCAGCACAACAAATTAATTCCTTCTTCTAAGTAAGAAATTCAGTAATATGGCCATTACAACAGAAAGATGAGTGGGAAGAGATCCTCGGCTGCTCATCTGTAGTTGTATGCTTCATTCCTTAGGGGATATCAGGCTTAAGTATGATACACATTTACCATAGACTGATAGATACAAGAAAAATGTATGGACACAGTAGGCAAAAATCTGAAAAGAATGGAGTATCCCAGAAATTAAATACTCTTGACTCAATATAACACAGTGGTATACGTATGTTGAGAAGCCACTGACATCCTTCAATGCAACTATCTACAGATTGAGAAATATAATTCCCCTCTTCATGTCCGTGTTGAACTCAGTATATAAGGAACAGCCATGGCCAAAACATTGTATGGTCCACATAGACCTGCAATCCTAGAACACGTAGGATGGATTCTAGACCCGCTACTGTCTCTCTGATCAGTAAATCTAAAGCAAGCTAGCTTTTGTGAAACAATCTATGGAGAGGCTTATCTGATAAGAAACTGAACCCTCTTGCCAAATCCTAGTGAGTGTGCCATGTTGGATATAGTGTCCATAGCCTAGCAAAGTCTTCTGATGACTAACAGCCAAGAATATCTGACAGCACCACACTGATGCAGAGTCAGTAACCCAGTCATCTTCAAGTCTGACTGACAGAAAAGGGGAGAATAACAAAATTGTTATGAGGCAAATATTACTGAGGAATATCTACTATAATGCAAATAAATAAGTTAAATAAAATTTTATATGGCAATATTCTTACTCAATAATTTATTACAAATCTTAGAAAATAATTAATTAGAAAAAATGAAAAATATATGTATATATATTTAAGTATCAGTAAATTAAAAATGTTAGTTTTCTATGATGTATTTTAAATATTATGTGGAATCTTAAATTTTAATATTATAATATTACATTAAATATTATTCACTTTTAAAACTAGAATATTTCTAAGGGTTGTACATAAGAACTCTTATGGAAAAAGGGTTAAAATTAAATTTTTTCTGTTACCATATATTTATCTGTACATATTTAAAATATTAATTTCAGGATTATTGATATTAAAGATGTAAGTGAAGCTTACAGCTACATCTTGGAACAGGGATCCAGCCAGTGATTGTACACTTCGAAACAGGTGATCGGGTTGTAGGATAGAAGCCATTTTTACATTCATATGTGATTTCATCATCAGTTCTGTGTTTAATCCTGTGAGGTGTGTAGATACCATTTGGAATATAAGGAGGGGTACATGTCATTTCTGAAAAGAAACAGATATAAATAATGAGAAATATTTAATCTCATTAAAATTAAAAAATAAAAATTAAACAGCAAATACCATTTATTTGTATTGATAACTGTAACATTGACATTGAAATGAATGCATCTTCCTATTCTTAACATATCAGTCAGACTTCCTCTCTCTTCTCCTGATGTATGTGTGCCTTTCTGGTAGGGATTCTTCTCTTTTGATGCCATCACATAATGTATTCCTTGATTCTAAAGACCCTCCAGAGACTGCCCCACCTCAGGAGCCATCCTATACACAGTTACCAAACCCAGACACTATTGTGGATGCCAACAAGTGCTTGCTGAGAGGAGCCTAGTATGGCTGTCTCCCGAGAGGCCCTGCCAGTGTCTGACAAATACAGAGGTAGATGCTCTTAGCCAACCATTGGACTGAGCACAGAATCCCCATTGGAGGACCTAGAGAAAGGACCCAAGGAGCTAAAGGGATTTGCAGCTCCATAGGAGGAACAACAATATGAACCAACCAGTATCCCCAGAGCTCCAGGGGACTAAACCACCAACCAAATACACATGGAGGGACCCATGTCTCCAGCTGTATTTGTATCAAAGGCTGGCCTTGACAGACATCAGTGAGAGGAGAGGTCTTTGGTCCTGTGAAGGCTCGATGCCCCAATGTAGGGGAATGCCAAGACAGGGAAGCAGGAGAGGTGGGGTTAGTGAGCAGGGGGGTGGGGGATGGGATGGGGGTTTTAGGAGGAAAAATGAGGAAAGGGGATAACATTTTAAATGTAAGTAAAGAAAATATCTAATAAAAAAGATGACAATAACTTCATATATAGTTATTCGATGCAAGAACATTATTCTTTCCACTTTCTAATTCTTTGAAATTGCTTGCCTTGTTTCTCATTTGGGCTATTTATTAATATTCACAGGCTGTTAATTCTAAATACTTGTCAAGATTTTACACCTATTTGTCTTTGAATTGAACATGTCCTTTGACTTATTTGGGAAAACTTACTGAATAAGGAAGAAACAGTATAATTTTTGACTTTCAAAACCATGAACCTAACCATCACATACACCAAGTCATTCCTTGAATGTGCATTTCATGCCTTGAGTGCCTTAAATCATCTTAACCTAGATCTGCTAATTGATAATATTGCTACATTAGAAAATTATTTTTATTAGCTACAGCTTCTGCATAAATAAATTTCTTTGTCTCATAGGTTTATATGAGCATGTATTCTTCATTAGGGCTTTTTTTTCTTCTGCATTTTGTGGCCTTCAAGATAACCTCTGTAATTAAAATCTGCCCCTTATGCTAATAACTCTGTAGTCTAAGTCAAAAATCATACAGGTGAATGAATCAGGTCCATATTCAGGATTTAAAGGCATATCCAGTTTATAAAATGACAGTCTCTATCATTACCCTTTCCTCAGTCCATTCTTTTCCATCTAAATCTAATATTTATTTTTTAAAAGTAAGGCATTATGATAGGAGTCTGGAAATTTTATTCACAATTCAATCTTAGACTCAGTCTGGCACAGAATGTTTTGGTTTTAAGTATTGTTTGAATAGTTTTAGGCTTCCCCTATAGACTTCTACTGCATACACTTATCCCCTGAAGGTGTGGCAGCAATCTTTCCACTGGTCTTAAGTTTGGGGTACAGTATACCTTTTTAAAAATTCAATTTATATACTGATTAAAGCCCTATCCTCTCCTCCTAGTCCTTCCATACATAGCGCCTTGCCCCATCCCCTCTACACCATCTCCTCTGACAAGGGGGTTGGGCCCCCTGGGACCCAGTCCACTCAGGTGCATCAAGTTACTACAGGATTAGATGCATCCTCTCTCACTGAGGCCAGAGAAGGCAGCCCAGTTAGGGGGAGCAGGACCGACAAGCAGGCAACAGTCTGAAGCAGGCAGGCCCTGTTTCAGTTGTTGGGGTTTCGCATGAAGACAGATAATACACATGTATTGTAGTAAAAACTGATCTAAAATAATAAGTACATATGACTACTGCTATGGTTTGAATATGTTTGGCCCAGGGCACTATTAAGAGGCACTATTAGGAGGAGTGTCCTTGTTGGAATAGATGTGGCCTTGTTCAGGAAATGTGCCACTATTAAGGTGGGCTTTGCCCGTCTTCTCCTGACTGCCTTTGGAACAAGATGTAGAACTCTCCGTGCCTTCTCCATCATCATGCCTGCCTAGCTGCTGCCAAGTTTCCTCCTTGATGATAATAGGCTGAACCTCTGAACCTGTAAGACAGCCCCCATGAAGTGTTGTCCCTTATAAGAGTTTCCTTGGTCATGGTGTCTCTTCACAGGAACAAACACCCTAAGATAACATCTTAAATCAAGCATGTCTCCTAATTTTTTATGCCATTTAACATTATTTCTGAATCAGCTTTAAGTGTGTTCCTTCAATCTTTTTCTCTTCATTGCCCTCTGCCTGTCATATTTTCATAGGACCATTGTAGTTTATATTTTCAATTTATGTTTTCTTAATAATACAACTTAACTCAGTACCTTTTTAAGTTAAAACTATAAGATACCTAATAATAATATGGCCACATATTTAAGAGGACAAGCAAACCATAATATGGGAAGAACTTTGTAAAACTGATTAAGAACAAAAATACTTTTGGAGATTACCCTAAGATCCCAATATAAACCCCTGATGATGTCCGATTAACTATCTGTAGTTAATTGTTCAAATAATGGTACCTTTTCCCTTTTGTATATTTTCCCAAAAGTACAGTTTTATTTTTTAAATGTTTAGTAGAACTGTGTAAAATGGAATACTTCAAACTTAGTTCTCTTACATTGTAAAATCAATTTTACAAACCTTAATCTGTACATAAAACAGATGCATCAAAATACATTTTTCAGGAGATTGTGGTATTTTTCATTATTCTTGCTTGACATTAGAGAGTGTCTACTATCTGTTAGAGATCCAAATGTTCTGAGAACTTGTTTTAAATCCCCTGGTTTGGTTGTGATCAGTTGGAAGAAAGTTTACTTATTTTATATTATCTTATTTTAATTTTGGTGTCTTATGATGTCCAAGATTTTTGTAAGGTTAGCTGCAACAAATTGCATATTCAGATATTTGGTGTCAAAGAGATTAAGGTGCCTTGGTTTATAGAAAATTGTATGTCACTGCAGGTAAACTCTTTTTGTGTCCAGGAAAACAAAGGTAATGCTTAGAGCTTATCAACTGAGGTACTGAGTTATGCAATACTTTTATTAATAAGAAACTAATTTTCATCCAGGAGTACAAATTTTTCCTCAGTAAAATGAAGTCCATTGTTAGAGATTTGCATACCTAGATGAATTAAGATGCAGATCTTTTTATTTTTATCATCAAACTCTTTTTCCTATCTTGTGAGAATTCCCTCTGCCACCTCTCCCCCTAAGGAAAAGACCCCCCAAAAACACAGCATTAAACGTTTAATATTTGACTTGTAATTGTGTTTGAGAAATGCTCAAAAGGAAATTTTAATGGAGAGTCTTTATTCCTCCTGCCTCTTTTCTTCCTTCCCTCTATTCTCTCCCTCCCTTCACACTTCTCCTTTTTTCCTAGTCAAAAGAAGCAAGCCTGTGTAGCATGTGCAGAGGCACATTTGGAGAACCAAACCTATTTCTTAGTTTGAAAGCAAATATATGCTAAGGATGAGTTTTTAAATAGATGACAATTATTCCAGCTTCAGGTGAATTAAGTCCAAAACAGAGATTCTATTCTGTTATATGTTATTTGGTGTGGCAAGACTAATCTATTGAATCCTAATGCTTCCATGGAAAGTTGGATTCACTTGAAGCTGGAATGATTGTTTAAAAAGTTCCTCTTATGCACAAGGCTTGATACAATATAACTACATTATGGGTTATAGTTTGATCTTTTAGTGGATAAATGATCTATTTAGGAGGACACCTGGAGTTAATCTTATGCAGAGGTTTAATGATAGAGGACTACTGAGATATTGCTTCTCTGATTAAGACTCATAAACACCTTGAAAACAGGCAGTTGGACTCAATGCAATCAGCTCAATGTAGATTTGTGATGTGATACTTCTTTTCCATTCACTGTTCTAAATTTTTAAATAACAAAAGACATTGAAAATAAGAATAATGTCACCTTCACAGGAAGGCTGAGGATTCCATCCAGAACCGGTGCAGACTGCATCCCCTCTTTCTTTGTACACATATCCTTGCTTACACTTATATTGGTATCTTTCGTTCTCCTTGTAAACTGGTTTCTCATATAAACCATCTCCATTTTCAACTCGTGGTGGCAAGCAGGAAATTTCTAAATGTAAGAGAGTAATTGTATAGTGTTTACTATGACAGGAAATCTACTGAGCAGATAATATTTTTTACAGTGACAGTGTTTTGTTCCCCTTAGGTCAATCAGTCAAAATCAGCAACCAAACAAAGCTGTTTCGGCCTGACTGCCCTCCTGATCATGTACCTGTTGTTTCAAATTCTCATTTTTGATAGAAATTAAAAGTATATTATTAATTATATTGAACATGTTGGCAAAATCGATTCTTGAAATAAATGGCAGCCAGTAACAATCCCAAACTCTTGTGAAAATGAAAAACACAGTGTTGTGGGTTAATATTTTCATTGAGTAACCTGCAAAATAACTTCTGATTATTGACACTAATTTTCAAGATAGCACTTTTCCAATGAAATCGATTAGAGTCATATTTCATCTGGTCTTTGAAAACTCATGGTGCCTTCACCATGTATATAAATGTGTGTGCATGCACACATATATATGTGCACACACACAAACACACATACACACACTCACTCACACATACAAACACACACACACACACACTCACAGACACACCAAAAAAACAAACAACAAAAACAAAAAGCAAAAACAAAAGCACAAGGCAAAAAAAAAAAAAAAAAAAAAACCTGTAAAAAAAAAAAACCAAAAAACAAAAAACAAAACAAACAAGTTAAAAAACAAACAAACAAAAAAACCTCAAGGGAGCCCAGGATGTAAACAATTCAAAAGCTTCAGCAAGTCCTTGAAATTGACCAAATCCACTAGGTCTGTTCCTCCCTCCTCACGCATACATATGCAGTAATATGACTGCCAAACCTTTTGGATCAGCTGAGCTGCACAGAAGATCCTCAGACCATGTAAGCTGCATGAAAGAGACACCCTTCAACCTGTTGATCTTACAAGTTGTGCCATCCTCAGGCCCAGCTTTTGAGCCTTCACTAATGCCATGGTAGGTTTTTGCTGATGCAGCTGTTTTTGAGACATTTCTACTCTTTAAATGTAACAAAGTTCATCAAGGTGAACTTTAATCGTATCCTTAGTCAGATCTGTTCTCAGTTCCCTATTTGGAGTTTGTTCTAATCTCCACAGTAATGCAGCAGGATCCTACAGTGGGGCTTACTTGAGCAGCTGATGAGGCTCAGGTTCTCATCTTGCTGTAGATACTTTGCAGTTTTTCACCTTTCTCCACATGGCATTCTGAGGGCTGCTAGGCATGTCCTCTTTATTTTTATCTGAATATACCATATGTACTCTTTAAAACTAATCTCAAGGATTAGAATTTCTTAGGTTTCATTAGCCACAGACAATTAGTTATATAGGCAGCACACTTAAACTTCAATGTGTGAAGTATGTGCCACACTAAATATGCACATTACTATATCATTATTTTCATGAAGAATCAGTGCTGTTAGAAAGAGTTGTTAGCAGCAAACAGCCAGTCCTAAAATGATGTAGTTATAATCTCAAAAACAAACTAAAATTGAATATAAAAAAACACTGTCGTTTTTAGTGTAAGGTAGACAATACTAAAGAGTGGAGAAAATATTGGAGAAGTTAGATAATATTAAAAAATAAATATAGTATAAGTACAATGCCACATGAAGCTAATCTCAAAATTCATGTGGCAACTTAAAGGAGACTGCTATAAGGTAGAATCTCTATGGACCGTGGACTACATATCTCTTTCAGGCCAGCCATGGTTACAGTAGGAAAAGCTATCAAAGAAGAAGAAGAAGGAGGAGGAGGAGGAGGAGGAGGAGGAGGAGGAGGAGGAGGAGGAGGAGGAGGAGGAGGAGGAAGAGGAGGAGGAGGAGGAGGAAGAGGAGGAGGAGGAGGAGGAGGAGGAGAGAGAGAGAGGGGGGGAAGAAGAAGAAGAGGAAGAAGAAGAAGAAGAAGAAGAAGAAGAAGAAGAAGAAGAAGAAGAAGAAGAAGGAGAAGGAGAAGGAGAAGGAGAAGGAGAAGGAGAAGGAGAAGGAGAAGGAGAAGGAGAAGGAGAAGGAGAAGGAGAAGGAGAAGGAGAAGGAGAAGGAGAAGGAGAAGGAGAAGGAGAAGGAGAAGGAGAAGGAGAAGGAGAAGGAGAAGGAGAAGGAGAAGGAGAAGGAGAAGGAGAAGGAGAAGGAGAAGGAGAAGGAGAAGGAGAAGGAGAAGGAGAAGGAGAAGGAGAAGGAGAAGGAGAAGGAGAAGGAGAAGGAGAAGGAGAAGGAGAAGGAGAAGGAGAAGGAGAAGAGAAGGAGAAGGAGAAGGAGAAGGAGAAGGAGAAGGAGAAGGAGAAGGAGAAGGAGAAGGAGAGAAGAGAAGAGAAGAGAAGAGGGATGGAGAGGGGGATGAGGAGAAAGAAAAAGAAGGGCTCTCTGCTCCACCCTGTTTCAGAAACAGTTGCATCATTTTTGTGTAGTGCCAGCCTTGTCCTGTAAACAAAATGGTGAAGGTCGGTGTGAATGGATTTTTCCTTAGGGCAGCTGGTTACCAGGGCTGCCTTCTGCTCTCCATCTGGCAAAGTGGACATTGTTGCCATCAACGACCACTTCATTGACCTCAACTACAAGGCCTACTTATTCCAGTATGACTCCACCCATGGCAAATTCAAGGGCACAGTCATGGATGAGAATGGGAAGCTTGTCATCAATGGGAACCTCATCACCATCTTCCAGGAGCGAGATCCTGCTAACGTCAAATGGGGTGATGCAGGTGCTGAGTATGTCGTGGAGGCCACTGGGGTCTTCACCACCATGGAGAAGGCCAGGGCCCACTTGAAGGGTGGGGCCAAAAGAGTCATCATCTCCACCCCCTCTGTTGATACCCTCAAATTTGTGATGGATGTGAACCACAAGAAATACAACTCACTCAAGATTGTCAACAATACATCCTGCACCACCAACTGCTCAGCGCCCCTGGCCAAGGTCATCCATGACAACTTTGGCATTGTGGGCGGGCTCATGACTACCATCTATGCCATCACTGCCACTCAGAAAACTGTGGATGGCCCCTCTGCAATGTTGTGGCATGATGGTCATGGGGCTGCTCAGAACATCATTCCTGCATCCATTGGTGCTGCCAATGCTGTGGGCAAGGTCATCCTAGAGCTGATCCGGGAGCTCCCTGGCATGGCCTTCCATATTCCTACTCCCAATAGATCCTAGTGGATCTGACATGCTGCCTAGAGCAACCTGCCAAGTATGATGACATCAAGAAATTGATAAAGCAGGGATTGGAGGGCCATCCTAGGCTACACTGAGGACAAGGTTGTCTCCTGCAACTTCTAAAGCAACTCCCACTCTTCCACCTTTGATGCTGGGGAGGACATCGCTCTCAATGACAACTTTGTAAAGCTCATTTCCTGGTATGACAATGGCTATAGCAACAGGGTCGTGGACCTCATGGCCTCCAAGGAGTAAAAAGCCCTGGACTGCCCACCCCAACAAGAGAGCAAGAGCTAGGCCCTTGGTTGCTGAGGAGTCCCTGTCCCAACTTGGCCCCCGGCACTAAGCATCTCCCTCACAATTTCCATCCCGGACCCATATAATAACAGGAGGACCTAGGGAGCCCTCCCTACTCTCTCAAATACCATAAATAAAGTTCTGCTGAAACCCCCCAAAAAGAAAAAAAAATAAGGAGAGGAAGAGGAAGAGGAAAAAAAGTGGAGGAAGATTGGGGAGAAGGAAAAGAAAAAGAGGAGTCAAGAAAAGAAAAAAATCAAAGAAATATTAATTAACAATGTATTATATCACTTTTCCAAAATTCAAAGGGTTAGAGGATTCAGTTAAGATATGTAAAACTAATTGTAAACTTGCAATATATAAATGTGTATGTGTTGTGATATATATGTACATATACATATGTAATCACTTTCCAACAATATTAATTAAAATTAGAATGTCTCAAAAATTAAAATTAGTAACAAATATAATCCTAAAAAATACATCCTAACAATATAAATTGAAATCAAAATGCCATCATGATGTGTGATTATAAACACACAATAAGTCTTTAGCTTCCAAAAACTTTATAAAAAATATGCTCTGCAAGGTAGTTTTACAACACTCACCAGAGATGCTGAGGTTAGACTGAATAACAACACCAGATAGAAACCTGTGTTTATATCTTATCCAAGTCGTTAAGCCATAGTAGGCATGGAAACCCTGGCTGTTTAGAGAGACTATACAAGGGCATGAAATATATGGCTCTGAAGGCATAAAGGGCTCATGCAAAAACATCAATTACAGGGAAACAGTCATGCTTCATATTCATTAGGGTTGAGCAATTCTAGTTTAACTAAAAATGTACTTTTGAAAAAGAAATGTACATTTTTCACTAGAATAGCTAAAACCATTCAAATGTGAAGCAGACACATGTGTGTGCCTTACCCACACATCGAGGCTTTTCATTGCTCCAAAGGCCATTTTCTGAGCAGTGCATTTCCTTCTGCCCTTCAATCTTGAAGCCTGAATTGCATTCAAAGCGCACCACCTGTCCAAAATAATATTCCTGGTCGGGTTCTGCCGCACCACTCACAATTCTTCCGTTCTCCAGCTCTGTCACTGGTAAGCACTTCACAACTGAAAATACAGGCATCGCTTTCACTAACAGAACTCAAAAGCTTCCTCATGAAACACATGTATATGAATTAAAACACCAGCACGCAGCATACTAAGCCCGAAGAAAATGACTCACACGTTTGGGAAATATTCAGTATCACTGTTTGCAAAACATAAAAGTTAAGTCACACAAGCAGTTTACTTATTAGCTTCGGTGGGAATGGGAAAAGAAAATTATTTCTTAGAGCGATAGTTTACATCTTCATGATAACACTCTCTCCTAAATTGTGAACAAATATGAGTTTTGGGATAGTCTAATACAAATGTTTTATTGATGCTTCAAAATAATGTGATATTTAATTCTAATAAGATGTAAAAGCAGTGAATTTTAAGATATTTTCTCTGATAGAAAAAAATAACTATTCGTAATGTTTCTTTCCTTTTCACCTCAGTGCTCAAAATATTTAAACATTGTTTTTTATTTAAACTTTCCCTGTCATGAATGAATTCAAAGTTACTTTCCTGAAGGAAACTTTGGATGCAATGGATATCCTGGTGAGATTTTATTTTATTTTATTTTATTTTATTTTATTTTATTTTATTTTATTTTATTTTTTGTCTTATCACCCAAAGATACTGACTCAAGAGACCATTAGGGGTCCTCAACAATCAACTTTAAACAAGTATCATGTAAACTCTGATGCAGATGTTCTCTGGAACAATTTCTCATTTCCTTACTTGAAAAGCCTTTATAGGAGAATGTCCAGTGCCACTGCAGTCTCCTTCTCTCTCTCCTTCCACCCCACCTCTTCTTTCTCTCATTTATTACTTCCCATGGAAGTAGGGAACAGCATTTGGATGGACCTTTGTTATTTACATGTTTTTCCCAAACTCACAAACAAGACCTGTATCTTATATTCTTGCTGTTTGTTGTATATATGAACAGCATATGAGCAAGAAGTGAAATAGTTCTTTTATGATTCTTGCCCCCCTTTCATCTCTAAAATTAAGACAATGGGAAGAGCACAGCATCATAGTGCTGAAAGATATTTCAATAACATTCTCTACCACAGTAACAGCCTACATTCCTGTAACTAGATGGGTATTAGGGGTGTCCGTCCTCATAAACATACCTCAAAGTCTGATCTTTTTTTATAAGCTAGAGATTGTCATGTATATTATTAGTGCTTGAAATGTAAAATGAATGAAAAAATGGCTTTGGCATTTCTAATATTTAGAACATTGATCATAAAATTATATTAATCTCTATTCATATTTATTATGTTTTTAGAAAGTTTTGAGTTTATTGATGAGGATGTGTGTCCAATCTAAGACCTCAAGGAATCAATACTAGTCCTGAGAAATTCACCATCATCTAGACTTAGTGTTCTCAGTATATTGATACAAATACAAAATAGTACTATAACAAAATACTTATGTTTTATACTAGAAAATATAAGATTTATAAATAAGAACTACAGAGACAAAAATGGAGAAGAGACTGAGGGAAAGGAGGTTCACTGACTGGCCCAAATTGGGATCCATCTCTAGGGGAGGATCCTAGGCCTGAAAATTTTATTGATGCTTTGGTGTGCTTACAGAGAGAAGCCTAGCATGACTGCCCTTTGAGAAACCCAACAAATAGCTGGAAAAGTCAGATGCAGGTATTTACACCCACTTAATGAACAGAAGCTGGGGACCCCCGTGGTTGAATTAGGGAAAAGCTAAAAGAAGCTGAGGAGGAGGTGACCCTCAGCAGCTTCAGCTAATCTGG
The DNA here is from genome assembly GCF_947179515.1 of Apodemus sylvaticus. Classification (NCBI taxonomy): domain Eukaryota; kingdom Metazoa; phylum Chordata; class Mammalia; order Rodentia; family Muridae; genus Apodemus; species Apodemus sylvaticus. The sequence goes on from NC_067483.1 coordinate 47,120,754, forward strand.
ACCCCCAAGATCTTTCAGACACTGAGCTACCAACCAGGCAGCATGTACCAGCTGATATGAGGCCCCTGACACATATACAGCAGAGGACTGCATGGTCTGGCCTCAATGAGAAAAGAAGCTCATATCCATTGAGAGACTTGAGGCAGCATGGAGTGGGAAGGTCTAATAGCGTAGGGGTGAGGGAGTAGGGACATACTATTGGAGACGGGGGGAAGGAATGGAATGAGGAACAGTCAGTGGGCAGACCAGAAGTGAGATAACGACTGGACAGTAAAAAACAATCGAAATATACATATATATGTATACATATATATAGTATATACTTTAAAAATATTTTTCCAAACAGTTTGGAAAATCTTATCTATTTTAGATATTTAAGCAAATATTATAAATCTGTTTCTCATTTACCTTCACATATTGGAATCTCATTGGTCCATCCATCTGCACCACATTCACGGTAATCAATTTCACCTAAGAGTTGATACCTAAAAACGCGAGCATAATTTGTGTTGAGATATCATCTGTATTATGTAGCTTAAAGCTCTGTAGAGACATAGATAACCTCCAGTAAGAGATTTCGAAGGGAAAAATATTTCTTATTCTTTTATTATTTTTATCTTGCTCTTAAATCTTTATGGAAAGAAAATATGTCAATAGAATATGTTAGTATTGGTTCTTGGAGTTAAGGGTTACTTGATGCTTTCTGTAGAAGAGACAGAATAATTTCTTTTCCAACAGAAAAGAAATGAAATTTGTGGTAAAGACTTTCTATCCACTACAGAGACCCATCCATTATGTTATGTTCCTTCAGAAAAATCTATCAAATTCTACACAGAATCTCAGTGGACTTATTTCATAGAGGGAGGAGAAAGGAGAAAAAAATGACTTCCATACAGATGGAAAAAAAATGGTTTGCAATCTCATCCCAAAAGCATTCACGAGGATTTTGGACAATAAAATTATTGCTCATAAGGAACCATTCTGCTACATAGCATGTAGTTAAACCTATACTCAGCAGAGAAAACCTAGACAAAGACATAGAACTAAGCAGAGGCATAGGACAAAAGCAAAGCGTGAGCCAAAAATAAGGATGCAATAAGTCTATTCCATCCTTACATTTCACTTCTGTGTTAAAAAAACAACTATTCCTCAAGATAGATACAAACATTCATCAATAGAAAGTTAAGTTAATATGAACCACTTTTACATATTTTATACTACCTGGCATGAGGACTTTAACTGGGAATTGTCAGTAATTTGACCAACAGATGATTAATATTGGTGGTTCAGACTCAATAAACAAAGTTACTGACCTAGCTGGGTTGTATCGCTGTTTACTCTTGATATATACAAGATGAAAGAGGCAACAGTGAGTTCAAGAGACCCAGAATTAGAGGTAAATAAGTGAAGTGGAAACTTCTAGTTTTCTTTGGAAAGTTAGTTATGTCAGTTAGTTATGTCAAATGATGTTTTGCTGGGACATAGATGTGAAAGGACACCTGATGAAGGAGTATAATTATAATCCCACAGACAGTGGGAGATGAGTACTGAATATTGATTCGGTTTACTTTGCCTCACAATTCTTTGTTACATCTCTGAGAAACTCCCCCAAGAACTTTTCTTTAGGTTCCCCCAGCAGTTTGCAAATTCCACAGCCTTGCCTCGGGACAGCTGGTGAGGTTACTGGCTCCTTCATCTTTTTTTTTTTCTTCATTTTTTTATTGAAAAGGGAAATAAAAACATTTTATTATAAAATTAAAGATTTACATGGAAAATATTTCTGATAAAATTGAAGAAATATATAGTAAAACATATTAAAGTTGGCAATTTTAATGGAAAATTAAAGAGTAAAATGGTAGACATAAAAACATTGCTAAATTAATTGAAAAAGGAAGTAGAAACATTTTATGATAGAATTGAAGATTTTTGTGGAAAATATTTCTGATAAAATTGTAGAAAAATATAGAATAGCTTGTTAAAATTGAAGATTATTATGTAAAATTTTATATAGATATAATAATGGTAGGCATAAAAGTATTCCTAAGTTGATTGAAAGTGGAATTACAAACATTTTCTGGTAAAATTGAAGATCTAAAAGGAAAATATTTCTGATAAAATTCAATATATTTTCCATGTAAATCTTCAATTTTATCGAAAAGTGTTTATAATTCCACTTTCAATCAACTTAGAAATATTTTTATGCCTGCCATTTTATCTGTATAATTTTCCAGGAAATAGTGAATTTAAAGTGTTTCTTCAGATTTTGACTGCTGCTAGTTTGTGCCTGGTACTGACCTGATAAAAGGACTGGTCTGTAGTTTGCAGTTCCTGTGTGCTGTCTGCTTGCCTTGTTCACTGCTCTACAACTTCTGAGTCGTATTGGTGTTTGCTACAGGACTGAACTGCTACCAAAGAAGATCAAGCTCACCCTGAAAGAACTATTGCAGAACAGGTCCATTTCCTCCATACCCTAATAACTTTTCTCATTTACTACCTCTGCTGGGTGGTGGGCTAGAGGAGAGGTTGCACCTTTATTAAAAGTAGGGTGGAAAATATTTATACCTACAAATATGTATCTTATATTTCTTCACCAAATTGTAAATATTAAGTTCTGAGACTGAGGAATTCAAATGAAGAGAGTATATGAGTTCTTTCCTTTTTCAGTACAAAAGTGAAACCCACATTAGGAAGACTGGCCTGGGCTTAGCTAATTCAAAGGCAAAAAATGGAATAGCCTGAAAAAAATCCATGCAAACACCATTCTTGCTGGCTCTCTGTAATAACATCAGCAACGACCTTGAAAATCAGGCTAAAAATTAGTTTGAAAAATCTCCTTCAGGTTGTGAACAAGATGTTAAATAAAACTGAGTAGTGCACATTTGTGGTAATCTCGGATCATTTTGAAGGGCTTCAAGTGCAGGTCATATTTATTTCTCCTGCTAATCCTAGGAGGCCCATAAGCATTTTCTGCTTTTTTTAAGACAGGGAATGAGAGGAAGATATTATAAACATTGAGTATATGAGTTTAGGGATCTTTTGGAGCTAATTCTGAAGTCTGAAAAGTATAAACTCTTATAGTTTACTGCCTCAAATGAGGAAAAATAAAAGGCTACTGAAAGGATTCCATTCAAAGTGTTTGATTTCCTTTATATTTATTTGGGATGATATTACAACTATAACTGTCCTGTATGATATGATATGATATGAAGACCTGAGGACTGAGTGATGATGTCCACCATAAGAACCGAGGAAGCGGAGCCGTTCAGAGAGCGGAGTCAATGATTCTGGGAAATTAGCTCTTGGCATCTATGTAATAAGAGTAATTTGCATACTACTAAATTTTTAACAATAGCATTCAGAGGAGAGATTTTTTTGTACATAAACCATTTTCCTTTCTTTAAATACTATAAAATCTTTATCATATATAATGTAATTGTTTTCACAATTCTTGTCCTGAATATATAAAAGTATCCAGTCTCACACAATATTGTGCAATAGTGGAATGTAGCAAGGACTTGTGAATTAGTGCTTACTTTTTGTGTATAGCAACTTAATACTCCCTTATTTCAACACTATGACAGAGCAATCATAATTCTCTTACTTTATAAGGTTATGGATATCACATGGTATCCAAATAAAAGCATTCACTACGTAGTTTTATTTATGTATTATATTTTAGATATTAATAGAAATTTTAGTCTTCCTAAAGTACAGATTTGTAGAGTTCCTATGCAGTTGCAAGGATAAGTCTTTTAATGTTAACAACATACCCCTCATCACAGGTATAAACAACCTTTGCACCAAACTCAAATCCAGATCCAACTGTCAGGCTAAAGGACCCAAAGGGTGTGTCTCCAGGATGCCCACATGGCCTTTCTAAAATGAAAAGAAGATACAATAGTAATGTATGGTCCATGAAGCATACCGCATGTAGGAGTCAGAAGAACACATTTTCGATATAATTGAATAGAAGAAAAACTGAAAATATCAAAGTATATTTTATTATTGAAGATAACTGCATGCTTCTATTTTCAGTTTTGTAGGATAACTACAATTTAAAATGATTTCTCTATATTTTAGTTATAGTAGTAATACAATTTGTAAATATATTATAAAACATTTGATACATTTAAAACTAAAAAAATTTCTTAAATTTTACACACATGAAGTACTTACTCCGACATATCCTGGATGGATTAGAAGGCACCCATTCTCCATTCTTGCATACTTTTGTAATAGTACCAAGAGTTCGGTATCCAGGGCGGCATTTGTAGGTAGCTGGGGTACCTTCTGGATATAGTTTTTCTGACCATGATCCTGATAGAATTTCTGAATTCTCTCTTGGAGGAGGACCTTTACAATCTACAAGTAATAAAAACACACCAATATTTGAAATATCTATTTAAAAAGTCTACATATGTTATTTTTCTTTGAATCATGCCAATTACATGTTCATCCAGCTATTTATGTACACAACCCTATGAAAATTTACTACGCAATCTTCTAAGTTGCAAAAACCAAACAAACAAAATTATGAATAAAATAAACTATCTGTCCTTAAAATATTTCCTAGTAGCAAAGCTAAACTGTACCTTTCAAACCCATGTGTTATAGACAGTACATTGTACTAATGGCCATCTTGCCAAAGGCAATCTACAGATTCAATGCAATCCCCATCGAAATCCCAACTCAGTTCTTCATAGAGCTAGAAAGAGCAATTCTCAAATTCATCTGGAATAACAAAAACCCCAGGATAGCTAAAACTATTCTCAACAGTAAAAGAACTTCTAGGGGATTCAGTATCCCAGACCTCAAACTTTACTACAGAGCAATAGTGATAAAAACTGCATGGTATTGGTACAATATCAGGCAAGCCGATCAATGGAATAGGATTGAAGACCCAGAAATGAATCCATACACCTATGGTCACTTGATCTTCGACAAAGGAGCTGAAAGCATCCAGTGGAAAAAAGATAGCCTATTCAACAAATGATGCTGGTTCAATCAGAGGTCAGCATGCAGAAGATGCCAATTAATCCATTCTTATCTTCTTGTACTAAGCTCAACTCCAGATGGATCAAGAACCTCCACATAAAACCTGACACACTGAAACAAATAGAAAAGAAACTGGGGAAGACCCTTGAGGACATGGGCATAGCCGAAAAGTTCCTGAATAGAACACCAATAGTATATGCTCTAAGATCAAGAATAGACAAATGGGACCTCATAAGACTACAAAGTTTCTGTAAGGCAAAGGACATTGTCAAAAGGACAAAACATCAACCAACAGATTGGGAAAGAATCTTCACCAACCTTAAATCTGGCAGAGGGCTAATATCTAATATATACAAAGAACTCAAGAAGGTACAACCTAGAGAACCAAATAACCCCATCAAGGACCTCCATGTAAAACCAGACACACTGAAACTAATAGAAAAGAAACTGGGGAAGACCCTTGAGGACATGGGCACAGGAGAAAAGTTCCTGAACAGATCACCAATAGCTTATGCTCTAAGATCAAGAATTGACAAATGGGACCTCATAAATTACAAAGTTTCTGTAAAGCAAAGGACACTGTTAAAAGGACAAAAAGTCAATCATCAAATTGGGAAAGGACATTCACCAACCCCACATCTGACAGAGGGCTAATATCCAATATATACAAAGAACTCAAGAAGTTAGACCCCAGGGAACCAAATAACCCTATTAAAAAATGGGGTACAGATCTAAACAAAGAATTTTCACCTGAAGAAATTCAGATTGCCAAGAGGCACCTTAAGAAGTGCTCAACATCATTAGTCATTAGGGACATGCAGATCAAAACAACCCTGAGATTTCACCTTACACCAGTCAGAATGGCTAAGGTCAAAAACTCAGGAGACAGCAGGTGTTGGCGAGGATGTGGAGAAAGAGGAACACTCCTCCACTGCTGATGGGGCTGTAAGATGGTACAACCACTTTGGAAATCAGTCTGGATGTTCCTCAGAAAACTGGACATGAGACTTCCGGAGGACCCTGCTATACCTCTCCTGGGCATATACCCAAAGGATTCCCCGGCATGTGATAAAGACACATGCTCCATTATGCTCATAGGAGCCTTATTTATAATAGCCAGAAGCTGGAAAGAACCCAGATGCCCCTCAAAGGAGGAATGGATACAGAAAATGTGGTATATTTACACAATGGAATACTAGTCAGCAATTAGAAACAGTGAATTCACAAAATTTTTAGGCAAATGGTTTGATCTGGAAAATATCATCCTAAGTGAGATAACCCAATCACAAAAGAATAAACATGGAATGCAATCTCTGATAAGTGGATATTAATTAGCCCAGAAGCCATGAATACCCAAGGCACAAATCGCATAACAAATGACTCCCATGAAGAAGTATGGACAGTGCCTGATCCTAGAAAGGACTGATCTAGCATTGGAGGGGAATATAAGGACAGAGAAAAAGGAGGGAGGTGATTGGAGAATGGATGGAGAGAAGAAGGTTTATGGGACATATGGGGAGGGGGAATCCGGGAAAGGGGAAATCATGTGGAATGTAAACAAAGAATATAGAAAATAAAAATATTTAAAAAAAAAGTGGGGTACAGAGCTAAACAAAGAATTTTCACATGAAGACCTTCGGATGGCTGAGAAGCACCTGAAGAAATGTTCATTATTAATCATTAAGGAAATGCAAATCAAAACAACCCTAAGATTTCACCTCACACCAGTCAGAATGGCTAAGGTCAAAAATTCAGGAGACAGCAGGTGTTGGCGAGGATGTAGAGAAAGAGGAACACTCCTCCACTGCTGGTGGGACTGCAAGATGGTGCAACCACTTTGGAAATCAGTCTGGTGGTTCCTTAGAAATCTGGGCATGACACTTCCGGAGGGCCCTGCTATACCACTCCTGGGCATATACCCAGAGGATTCCCTGCCATGCAATAAGGACACATGCTCCACTATGTTCATAGCAGCCCTATTTGTAGTAGCCAGAAGCTAGAAAGAACCCAGGTGTCCCTCAATGGAGGAATGGATACAAAAAATGTGGTGTATTTACACTATGGAGTACTATTCAGCCATTAGAAACAATGAATTCACGAAATTCTTAGACAAATGGATGGAGCTGGAAAACATCATACTAAGTGAGTATACCAGTCTCAAAAGATCAATCATGGTATGCACTCACTGATAAGTGGTTATTAGCCTAGAAACTTTGAATACTCAAAACATAATCCACATATTAAATGATGTCCAAGAAGAACGGAGGAGTGGCCCCTGGTTCTGGAAAGACTCAGTGCAGCAGTATAGGGGAATACCAGAGGGAAGTGGAAAGGAGTAGATGGAGGAACAGGGGGAGGGAAGAGGGCTTATGGTACTTTCAGGGAGTGGGGAGACAGAAAAGGGGAAATCATTTGAAATGTAAATAAAGAATATACCAAATTAAAAAAAAATATCTTTTCTAGTGCTGAATTTGCTTAAATTTTGGTAAAGGCTCACTATAATAAAGACTAAGGTCTTCCAAACTGAAAAAAAAAAATAAAGCATAGTAAGATTATAAAAAAATAACTTTGATTCACAAGATGTAATAGTCAACTTGCAGGCTTACTGTTGAATAAATTCACCGTTTCCAGTTCTTTTGGAACACTGGCTGGCTGGCTGGTTTGACTTGGCTGTTTTGGTCCAAACTCCTTTCCAACGTAATTGATTCAAACAAGCTTTGTTTGGGTTATCACTGAGTTGCTCTGTTTGGTCTCAAACAAACTCTGGAAATCTGTTCTAATTTTCTGGCTCCTTCTCATTTTCACTGGACAGTGGTGGCGCACGCATTTAATCCTAGCACTTGGGAGGCAGAGGCAGGCAGATTTCTGAGTTCAGGGTCAACCTGGTCTACAGAGTGAGTTCCAGGGCAGCCAGGGCTACACAGAGAAACCCCGTCTGGAAAAACAAACAACAAAAACGTTCTGTCCTTCTCATTCTCATCCTCTGGCTCATTCTGTTTTTATCTGCAACCTGACTCTATAAAACTGTTCCAGTAACTCTCTCTCTCTCTCTCTCTCTCTCTCTCTCTCTCTCTCTCTCTCTCTCTCTCTCTCTCTCTCCTCCCTCTCTCTCTCTCTCTCTCCCTCCCTTCCTCCCTCTTTCCCACCCTCCCTACTACACAGTTAAGTCGCCTCTCTTTCCTGTCCTCATGAGAGTTGGGCATATCCTATCTCTGACAAATTCTGTCACACCTTTCTCTCATTCATCACTTTGCCCCTCAATTAGACATCACATTCACACATGGTTGCTTCTTTTTTTTATAAACTAACTTTGCCTTCATTGTTTGGGATTAAAGGTGTCTGTTAAGGGCATATCTGTATTTCCAGCCAGAGGTATTGAAGGTATGGTATTCCAGATAGGTCAGGTCTTTGGATGTAATCCCTTGCCAGAGCAGCAATGTTGCTGAATTAAACTTCCTCTACATAAGATAACATTGAAACTATATGGAGACATTCAACATTCAAATATTATAAAAAGACCAGACAGTGTTATGTTCCTACTGTATACATGGAGTGGGAAAAAGTTGGTGTGGAGGTATTTATAGGAGTGCCTAAGCACAAATTGTAGGAGCAATGAAAATTTATTAACCAACCTAGGTAAGATGGGTCTGTATTATTCATGCCTGAGGTCTATGGTATTGCTTATCTGGTTGTATGTGTCATTCTGCATATGAACTAATGATCAGGGATTCTGTGCATTTGAGAATGGCAGTGAAGGTAAAAATAATAAGACATGTATATTGGAGGTGTTTCTAACCTGAAACATTCGGAATCATGTGCAGAATCTGAATCTAGTTGTCTTATTGGAATTACCTGATTACTAAGTGAAGTCTAGATTTTCCTATATATAGTTTCTCGGAAGTCACATGAAAAACAGTCTTCCTTAAAATATAGAACTAGTGACTTCATCAACACATTAGAATATTTGAAAGTCTTTCAGTGTTTAATTTAAAGTGTGTTTCAAAATAACAGGGGAGAAGACAAATTTATTGTAGTCTACTGGAATAGAGAAAGGAGTGAATTTGGGCTTACACACATATACACAAGAAGGTTTTGCTTACAAATATTTGAGACCAGAAGTGAGCTAACTTAAACTAAAGTTGCAACCCAGATACAATTTAATTAAATTCATGGTTGAGATAAGAAAGATAATTCAGGAGACAGCAGGTGTTGGAGAGGGTGTGGAGAAAGAGGAACACTCCTCCACTGCTGGTGGGGTTGCAAATTGGTACATCCACTCTGGAAATCAGTCTGGCGGTTCCTCTGAAAACTGGGCACCTCCCTTCCAGAAGATCCTGCTATACCACTCCTGGGCATATACCCAGAGGATTCCCCACCATGTAATAAGGATACATGCTTTACTATGTTCATAGCAGCCCTATTTATAATTGCCAGATGCTGGAAAGAACCCAGGTATCCCTCAACAGAAGAGTGGATGCAAAAAATGTGGTATATATACACAATGGAGTACTATTCAGCCATTAGAAACAATGAATTCATGAAATTCTTAGGCAAATGGATGGAGCTAGAGAACATCATACTAAGTGAGGTAACCCAGACTCAAAAGGTGAATCATGGTATGCACTCACTAATAAGTGGTTATTAACCTAGAAAACTGGAATACCCAAAACATAATCCACACATCAAATGAGGTACAAGAAGAAAGGAGGAGTGGCCCCTGGTTCTGGAAAGACTCAGTGAAGCAGTATTCGGCAAAACCAGAACGGGGAAGTGGGAAGGGGTGGGTGGGAGGACAGGGGAAGAGAAGGGGGCTTACGGGACTTTCGGGCAATGGGGGGCTAGAAAAGGGGAAATCATTTGAAATGTAAATAAATTATATCGAATAAAAAAATTAAAAAAAAGAAAGATAAATATTCTTCTTGATGTGAATGAATAACATAAACTTTAGTCATTGTGTTCATTTTCTATTAAATATATATGAACTATTATAAAAATTAAAATACAAAGATGAAAAATAGACACGAAGAGGAAATAGTAGGATCAATACTGATCTAGATATGAGAGTTAGCTAAAAGGTCTTTTAAATAACTAGTTTAAGCCTCTTTAAAGAATTTTAAGAAAAAAAACAAAAAGAATTAAAGAATTTCAAAATAAAAACGGCTCTAACAACATGTTATCTTAATGTTATGAATTAATATCACAAATAATAACCCACAGTATGATCTGAAATCATCTAAAATCAGAAAGAAATATACTCCACTTGAGGAGAGAAGATAAAAAAATGTTCAAACAGGATAGAAAGAGAACAGTGCATAAACAATAATAGAACAAATTAATTTTGTGTTTTTGTTTAGAAGCAAAAGATACAGGCTATATATCTAACTGGACGTCTACAAGTAGATAAGAGAACAGTCAGAAGCGACAGCTGAAACCTCAAAGCTTTCCAAATGGGATTAATGTTATCAACTCAAATTCAGAACAATTCTGTAAAATTCCTATATCTGTTTATAAAAACAGCAATAACAAAAAGCCAAACAACTTTCTCAGGTTCTGCTAAAAGCCATCCTTAACATCGAGAATGTGAACAAGCAATTTTGGAAACAGGACAGTTTTTATAAAGTTTGTTTGATTCTTACTTTAATTTTATTTTATTATTATTTGTTTTTGATGCTTGTTTGTATATAAATGAGAAAGAAAAATGGCATAGATTTGGGTGGGTTGGGAAGGGAGATCTGGGAGGAATTGGAGAAGAGGAAACCATAATCGAAATATATTATTTTAACAAAATGTATTTTCAATGAAAGAAATGAGATAAAAAATAACTGAGAATTTTTTAATGTTTCATATCATTAGCCTTCTGGGAAATGAAAATTAAAACTATCCTGAGATCTCATCTTGTCCCAGACTGAATACGATCAAATAAATGGAGGGTGAAGAAAGGGGAATACTTTTTTACAGTTGGTGGGAGTACTGACTGCTGCAGCCATTATAGAAATCAGAGTTAATTTTCTCCCAAAAGCTAGCAGCAGGTCTACCCTAAAATATAGCTATACTACTCTTTAAGCATACTCCCAAAGAACTCCATATCCTGCTACTGAGATATCCGTTCATCCACGCTCATTGTTGCCCTGTCTACGCTATCCAGGAAGGAGTACGTGTCTATCAACTGCAGAACAGATAACAAAAATTATGGTCTGTGTACACAATGGAGTAAATTAGGAGATTCAAAGGTGGAGTTGGAAACAAATCATGTGGAGCGAGGTACCCAAGACCCAAAAAAGATAAAGCTTGCATGTTTTCTTTCATTGTGGATGTTAGATAAGAACCTTCAGATTTTTATGTTTACTTTTCAATATATTAAGGATAGTATAAATTGTATACATACATATATATGTATATAATATATATTTTTATTTTATTTTGTATATAATGGGAAGCAAGTACTGGTCGGAATATTGTAACTGTGGCTCAGCCTGAAGCCACCAAGAATTACTAGAATAGACACATATGTCATGGAAAGCTGTGTGCCTAGGGAGAGAAGCAGAACGGGAGCTGTGATGGGGTGACAGGTGAGAGAGAGGGCTGAGCCCACTAAAGTGTAGCCTCAGACTCCCCATTTCCTGACCCCCAACCTGCCACCCAGTATCAAGATCCCCCTAGCTCTGGCCAATGACAGGCCCAAGATGAAGAACAGATCACTTTCTGGATTGAACCTCCTTGATGGACCACCATGGTCCACGATACTGCCAGAGGCCATATTGGTGTCTGTGGTCCGTACTATTGCCCCAGGTCGGAAGAAACCTGAGGATCACGTGGACATGTGAGATCTATGCTGCTGTACGGCACCTTGATGATGTCCTCTGGCTTTACTGCCTCGGGAGGAAGCGCCTGCTTATGTGAGTGGCATGTGTAACCGACCACCAGAGACCCTGTTGAGGCTTGTGGACCATGCATCCATCCCCTGAGGTTCATTAGTTGGTCAGTGGTCCTGATATGCCCACGGACCATATTGATGTCTGCTGTTGCCTGAAGCCATACTTTATCCATGGGCCTGGGAAAGCTGGCGCTGTCCCTCACTGGCCCACAGCATAGCAGTACAGGCGGAGGCGTCATGTGCCCAGGATTGCTAGCTTCACCCTGCTCCAGCTACCCCCATGGCTTGCTTCAGCTGAAGGCTTCTGGCACCTATGCAGGCAGAGAAAAAAAAAAAAAAACAACCTCTCTTGTGGGGCTGGACACTAGGAATTTGACAGTGATACAGTCAATACACAATACACGGACCACACAAAATGGGTCCCTCCCTCCCTTTTTCTGTTTTTTTGTTCTTCCTTCCTTCCTTCCTTCCTTGCTTCCTTCCTTCCTTCCTTCCTTCCTTCCTTCCTTCCTTCCTTCCTTCCTTCCTTCCTTCCTTCCTTCCTCTCTCCCTCCCTCCCTTTCTTTTTTCTTTCTTTTGTGTGTGTATGGAGGAGGGTTTGAGGGAGCTTACGGGTAAGGGGGCAAATTTGGACGACCAGAAGATGACCACAACGGTAGAATAAGATGTGCGATTCCCAAATAATTAAAAAGAATCGGGAGAAGATGTCTGTGGGGAGTTTGTGTTTCTTGCTTGTATTTATTTATTTTTCATAGCCATCTTTTTGTTATTTAAGGACAGGGGCATTCAAATATCTATTAACGTTCCCAAGGTTTCTGAAAGTGCCAGAAGCAGAAGTGTGCAGACACTGGCGCTCAGCTTATGTTTTTAAACTAGTACTTATGGTTCGGACATAAGAAATAAATAGGAAGTCCTGTGCTGAGTTCTTAAGCTTTACCAGAGAAAGTTTTTGCTTACATTTTTTTTATAGAAAATCCCAAATGTATTGGGAAGTTTGATTTTAACAGTTAATAAACAATAAAGCTAATAAAGCTAACAAGCAGATCCAACAATTAACATTTCTCTACACTTAGCTGTGCACATATCCTTTCATGTGTCCAACCCTTTACCTACTAATTTATTTTCAAGACAAAGTCGTTGTCGACAAGACTGGCCTCCATCTCATAATCCTCTTTCTTTGAACTCCCAGGTGCTGGAATTGTGACTATGGAATATTAGTGCTATGGGAGAGAATAACTTTTAATATTGCCTGTTGCCTAGTTTTGTAATAAATATGCAGATATTTAAATGGTTGTATTAATGAAACCCAACATGCTGTTTTTTAAATGGCAGACCCTAGAGCTCATTGTTTACGACATTTGTAAAATTATTGTTCTAATTGCCAGTTACTTTTATTTCTTGATTTTATGCCAATTTGCTATTCTGTTCTAAACTTTATGTTTTAAAATCAAGAGAGCACCCTAATAAGTATACCTCACCAGGAACCTTCATCTATAAGATGTTATACAGTGTATGAAAGAAAAGAACCACCATATTTTAAAGAAGAGTAAAGCAATTGTTTAGGCTACCAGGTTTCCTTTTTTTTTTTTTTTTTTTTTTTTTTTTCTTTCTAATTTCTTGAACATTCGTTTGATCTTCATTATTTTGGTAATTAAACTTTCACACACCAGATGGCGCTAATACCCCACCACTGCCATAGCTGAAACCTTATTCTTCCAAAACTGTTGCTCTCTCTTTTCGGTTGCTGTTCATCTTTCTTTAGAATCTCAACATAAAGTGTATCAGTAAGCTGTGTTCTAGCTTAAACAACTAGAAGTAATCTTTTCCTGTATTTCTACAATCACAGGGGTGTCTTGAGATGGTGACAAACATTTTTTTTCAAGTTCCATGCAAATGAATTCTGGAGGCATTCTAACAAGCTAGGAACAAGGTCTTTTCATTCATGTAGTCCATCTGCCAACATAAATGTACACCAGACACCTTTTTGAAATAAATGGGAAGTTATGAATGAAAGCAGGGCAGGTGTTTTTTACACAGAGAGCACAGAAATGCTTTCAAAAGGATAAACACATTTTCAGACGGATGATTCAGCTAAAAACTTTTAAAGTTGACTGTTTCTATGTCCAGGTGAACGAGTAAGCTAAATTTTCTTGTACCTAAATATTTACCCAGATTCCCACAAATAAAACCTGATCATATGTGCTTGCAATAACATAATTAACAGTTAGTTTATTTTGCTTTATAAAAACCTTCTTTGTTAATTTTCTATTTGCTTGGATGTAAATGCCATTTTCAAATGTTTTTCAGAAACAGAATGACTGTGTAGGTTTGATTATCTGAAAACAAGAGTCTTATTTAAACTTGAGGGAGATGAGCATAATTTTGATGGAATTTTTACACAAAGATTTACTATTTTAATAATCATGATTATCAGTTTTTTATACTCAAATTTTAAAGAACACACAAACCAAATGCAATTCCTTTTCCCAATGACAATATGTCTCAAAATTGTTCTTTGAAATGTTCTTGCTGCAATGAAATAAATCTTAATGAATTTTCATATTTGGACAAACAAAAGTTGTATCCATATTTTGATAGATTAAAGATGAAGATGTGATCTTTTTCATTTGTTATAACTTCTAAAAGGATTTTGAGAAAAGAATAAGAGGTATCATTTTAAAAATACTATTTCTTAGCAAATGATGAAATATAATTGAAAACTTCAAATTACTTAGAAAAATAAAATAGATGAATACAGTGAAAATAGCAAGAATGGAAGTTTCATTAAACTTCTCTTCTGCCTTCTTATTGATATACATGAGTATTGAATTCATGAATATATATATGATCCAAAGAGTTATTTTGTTAATTAAAATATTTAGATTAAACTATAAATTGTACAGGAATACTTAAGTTGAAATTTTTTGAACAAAGAAATTATTAGTTACAATAGTACTTTAAAAAACAAACTACTAAAAATTATGTTTAGATTATACCTACTGAACATTGGAAAAATAAGATTCTATTTCTAAAATATACAGCAATGATTATGAATTTTCTTTGTAAAACTGATAATCTCGAGAAAAGCCTAGATGAAAATGGACCGGGACCTGGCGACACCCGGATGAAGTCGGCCAAAGCAGCTGGCATTTGTGTCGTGGGAGAAGACAACTTGAAATGCATTTCAGAAAGGGGAGGTGCTTAGACAACAGTCTCCTAACACCAAGAAGGTTCAAGCACGCTGATGTCTTTTTAAAATAAACTGTTAGTATATATCAAATGGATTTGTTAGGCTGGAACGGCTGCTTCAGAAAGCAGTTTAGCCACAAGATGGAGTAACTGAAGTCTGATGCTCAGCAGCTCTGGTACTGGGGCGAATGAGAGCTATCAGCGGGATCCCGAGGATAAGGAGTAAAACAAGGGAAAGATTTTCATTTCCTAACCTCCCCACTAATTCTGGTGAGTGTTACACCAACTTAAGCTGTAGGTGTGGAGCTGAGCCCACAGCTGTATAGAACCTCTATTCTTCTGTAGATCTGATGTTTTCCCTTACCCTCCTCTTTGGCCTCAGCTGACTGACTCCTCAGCAGCATTCAAAGCCTACCTGCTGGAGGCTCCATGCCTGGCTCCTCAACGTGCTGGAGAGGGAAGACTGTGAACTGAGAGCTTTGTCTGCCTTGTCTCAGAGAAAGAGCTTAGGACTAAAACAGCCAAACATCTCTCTCCTATTACCCTCAACCCTCTCCCTCTCCTGACTCATTCTCCCATTCTTTTTTTAATTCTCCCATTCTAATTATATTATTTCATGATATTTTTAAATTGAAATGTTAAGTATTATATTATATTATGTTATGTTATGTTATGTTATGTTATGTTATGTTATGTTATGTTATGTTATATTATATTATTATATTGTAGTATGGTTTTTTTTCTTCCAAGGCAGGGTTTTTCTGTGTAGACCTGACTATCCTCGATTCACTTTGTAGATCAGGCTGGTCTTTTGCTTCCCTCATGCAGGGATTAAAGTTGTGTGCCAACACACCCAGCTTTTTTTAAAATGACTTTTAAAAACAGTATTATATTCTCTTTTGTTATATTCTTTTCACCCGTCTTCTTCCCCATCTCCCGCCACTGTCTTGTGTCAGTCCACATGTGTTTTCTATAGCCCCCTTCCACAGTTCTTTTTCCACTTCTAATGCCATGTCATCTATCCACAAGCCGCACACATAGATACATACATATGCCATATCAAACAGAGAAATATAAAGTATATGCATTAAAAACTAGAATCCAAATATGAAGGAGAACATGCAGTGATTGTGTCTCTGAATCTGGAATCATCCATTTTTCCTACTCATTTCATAATTTCTTTTTTGAATTCTTTTTTTTTTTGTAGCTGAACAAAAATCCATCTTCTGTATGTAGCACACCTTTCCAACTTCAGTGTTCTGCTTTAGGAACTTTCTAAAAATCTCAGTCACAATAGTTGATAAGATGAGCTACAGTATGTAAATATTTAAATACAGTGTTCATTCTTCTCCTCTCCATTAGATGACAACCTTTAAGAAAGTATTATTATGCTACCTAGTATTTGGAAGTTATTCAGAAGTGACCGTGAGGGAAAGAGAGAGTGAACACAAAAAGAACTGGCGGAGTTTTCCACAACACACATCCATGTAGTCAATAGGGCCAGATGCGGCTGAGAGTGGCAAATAGGAAACTTAAAAGAAAAGACTTGGAAAGAGAAAAAAAGGAGACAACTTGAAAAAAAGAGGAGGAGTAAGAGGAGGAGAAAGAGAAGCAGAAAGAGGAGGAGAAAGGAGGAAGAAGAGGAGGGGGAAGAAGAAGAGGAAGAGGACAGGAAGAGGAAAAAGAGAAGGAGGAAGAGGAGGAGGAAGAGGAAAAAGGAGAGGAAGAGGAGGAGGAGAGGAAGAGGAGGAGGAGAGGAGGAGGGAATGACAAGAGAATCATTGTCTGGTGAACTTGTGATCCTGTTGCATGCACTGAAAATTATAGAGTTGCACATCTGACTATGTTGTGGCTTTTGAAGTCAGGAAATCACTTGAATTCAGTTCAAAGTATAAAAAAATCCCTCGGAAACTTTGAAGGGGTGTTTCTATAACCGCCCTCTATCTATTGCATTTCCAGTTAACACCCTTTGTGAAAAGCTAGGCTTTCCAAGTAAAAATGTTAAAACAAACGTGTTCTGTCAAATCTGTGTGTTCTTTTCATTATTTCATGGTAGGATTTTTTTTCTGTTTAGTTACTTGACTTTATCTGAACCAGATTTTTTTCTTCTAATTTTAAACCAAAATGTAACATTTTTTCCCAATTACATTCTCTGTTCTTCATGTGTTATGTTCTGAGAAGTGCCAAAGGTAACATCAACTGAGCTCCTGAGGACTTGTTGGACAGCATCTCCTTAAATGGTGAGAGGTAGAGGTGCTGTGTGTGTGTGTGTGTGTGTGTGTGTGTGTGTGTGTGTGTAAGAGAGAGAGTGACACAGAGAGAGACAGAGACAGAGAGACAGAGAGAGAGACAGACAGACAGACAGAGGGTAAAGACTAACAATCAAAGTTAGCAAATAAAAATGGATTAATTTGAAACAGGAGCAAGAGTTCAAAATTGGACAATCTAAGGCCAAAGATGAAGGCTTTACTCTGTGGTAGTTTCTACTTTAGAATAATTCTAGTTTGCACCACTTAAATGTAGTTTTAAACTCCATCCTGGTAAGGGGCATGCACATTCCTAGAATAGGACTATGCTGAAGGCTTCCTTTCCCAGTCCACCTTCCACCCTGCCTGTGAGCCACTTCTCCACCCTTTGTCAATGACTACAGCATTCCATCCCAGAATGCTTCCAGTCTCAGAATGGCTTTGCTCTGTTTTGTCCCTTACCATTGTGCAATTTAATCCTCTGTCGGTGAAATTTCACAGTAAATTACACATAATAGCACTAAATTTAACTATATTGTCCCTTCTACATAAATTACAGGTTGGTTTGAATTTGTGGTACTATAAACATGTTAAATATTTTAAGAGTTGCATGAAAGAAGACACTGAAGACAATTAGGACATTGCACAATGTCAGGTAACATGATTTAGGGAAATATAATTTTATCCTGAAAACATGTGTTGTAAGGATAGAAGTTAGTTATGGATAACACACTAGTATTACCTAATTATCTAGTTTACATAATGATCTGTAACACTCGTGTGTATGTACTAGGGTGGACTTAAACAAATGTGACAGAAGGTGGCATAACTGGGTCTCTGGCCTCTGGGGCCTGGGAGACTACCACTGAGACAATAAATATGCCAGACTGTGTGAAGAACCTTATCAAACAGGGTGTGTATTTTTTTGACCTTACCTCCTTAGATTCTCCTCAAAATTCTTAACCCTCTAGGAAGAATCTCTATGTTGTTATCTCTATCACATACCTGATTACTCAATCCAGCCACTTTCCTTAGAGAAATATGGGGGTCTATCTACCCACTGCCTCCGAGGCTTGTGACAGAGAAGATTACTGTTCCAATTCAAAGATTGGGCAGAAGGAGGCTCAAACAAAACAACGGCAGTGGGTTAGTGCTGTTTGCTTCAATGTAAACTTAGGACATTGGAAAGTGGGTGCTGTTAGGTGCACTGGGTGCTTGGTTGTCTTATGAATTCCTTCAGTTTTGCCTCAAACAAGAAGGCCAAACAAATACCAAGGATAGGCGACTTGAGAGTTTTTAGATGTCTTCTGGCTTTGAAAACATGATACTCACAGTTGAGACTGTTAGCAGAAAATCCAACTATTTATTATAATTTGAAATACAAGAAGGTTTAAAATAGGCATACATCTAAGTCCTGGCTTATGCCGTGACAGGTTTATAAATCGTTGATGTAATGAAGGAGCAGAGAGGCAAGATACCAAAATTGGTTTTCTGTGTCAATGAAAACACTGAAGGTGTGCAGACTTGTACTTTCCCTTTGTAAATTGACACATCAATTTCTAGTTTACCCCAGAAATTTGTATTTCTTTTTTATCCTTATTTCTTTTATATTTTTTAGATTGTAATATAATTATATCATTTCCCCTTTTCCTTTTGTCTTTCCAAAATGTCCCACATATCTCCCTTCCTATTTTCAACTCATAGCCACTTATTTTTCATAATTATTATTATAGTCATATATGCATATACATATATTTCTAAATAAAATGTGTTCAGTATATATAACATATGTATGTTTTAAAGGTTGACTTTTTCTTTTTTAAATGCTTTTTATTTTCCTCTCTTTGAAAAGAAAGCTATAGGTTGCTTCTTTCTTTTTATTAATCACTCCATACGTTTACATCTCAAATGATATCTCACTTCCTGGTTACCCCTCCACAAGCCCTCCACCCCACATCCACCGTCTCCACTGTACCCTTTGCCTCTATGAGGGTGCACCCCTGTCCACCCACCCTCTCCCACCCCACCACTCCAGAATCTTTAGAATGTTTTTGACAATCTGAAATTTTATTTTTTATATTTTTTAAAAGGAAGGACCTGCTATCTGTCAATTTAGTTGAACAAAAATAACAGAAAATCTGCAAAAGATGTTCTTAATGTTTAATTTCAGTAGTTGGGAAGCTAAGATCAGAAGACCAGGAATTTAAGGGCCAGCTTTTGCCACACAGTGCGACTCTACCTCAAAAAAATTAAAGTAAGATGAAGACAAAACACAGCTGTGATACTGCTGGCAGAAGTCTGTTTATGCAACACTGTATGTGGCAATGTATACATGGTGACACACACAACACTTCTGTAATCCAACTTGTTTCATCCTTCATTCAGTCACTTGGAGCATGTGAAACCTTGACATTCAATATGGCTAAGACTGGAGGAAGACATGCAGACATGGTTTTCAATTAAATTGTGGTGAACCCTAATGTATCAGCTCCTTTCAATTTTGGACACAGAGTTAAGGAAAAGTAAAAGCCTATTCCATATTAATTCTTTTTCCTAAGAAAAAGAAGTATCTTACATTGAATCATTGACCATTTGACATGATATAATCTCATTTAAAATAAAATCATTATTAGCATTTCTCTAAACCCCCCAAAAAGTAACTATTAACTCATAACTCATACAAATAACATCAATTTTCCACATTAATGTTAAACTGAGTTTGAAAACATCATATACTTAAAACAACAAACTATAGAATTAAACCAATTCTCTGCTCTATGATTAAAGTCTCTAAGCCTGAAAGAACATTTTTGCCCTTTAAAACTCCAGGATTAGAAAACACTTATCTCCCCAGAAAGCACGCAGTGGTTATTTAGTTTTGTTTCAGCACAGGTTTAATTGGTTCATTTTAGCAATTCTGGGCTGCGGCCTAATTTCATACAATATCCAATTGTGAGAGTAAAATGCATGCTTGGAAAGTATTACCCATTCCCCAGAACTGAAATTACACAGCTCAGCCAAGGAATTCTCTTATGTTACAGGTTGTCCTGTAAATCTGACCCAATTCTAAGCAGCATGCGGTTTTGCAAGAAACAGCATTTACTGTTCCCGAAAGCTAGGAGTGTGAATGCAGGCAAGCTCTGCACTGAAAAGACATGAGGAAGACCTTGCATGAGGAAAAGAGAAAGAGGGGAAAGAAATTAAGAAAGAAAGAAAGAAAGAAAGAAATTAAGAAGAAGAAGAAAGAAAGAAAGAAAGAAAGAAAGAAAGAAAGAAAGAAAGAAAGAAAGAAAGAAAGAAAGAAAGAGAAAGGAAAGGAGAAAGGAAGGAAGGAAGGTAGAAAGAAATTAAGAAAGAAAGAAAGGAAGAAAGAAAGAAAGAAAGAAAGAAAGAAAGAAAGAAAGAAAGAAAGAAAGAAAGAAAGAAAGAAAGGAAGGAAGGAAGGAAGGAAGGAAGGAAGGAAGGAAAGAAAGAAAGAAAGAAAGGAAAGGAAAGAAAAGAAAGAGAGAAAGGAAGGAAGGAAGGAAGAAAGAAATTAAGAAAGAAATTAAGAAAGAAAGAAAGAAACAAACAAACAATAGATTCATAGTTCTCCCTTTGGTTACTATTCTTTGATTATGAATACTGATTTTTAAATATTTGTAAGGTTATTGTTATTTATTTGGGTGGGTATAAGACACAGTTGCCACGCCTGTATGAGGAACCTGGAGCAGAGCATGCAGGAGGGAGGCATTTTTCCTCCTTTCACCAGGTGGGGCCATGGATTGAACTCATGCAGCCCGGTTCTGTAGCAAGCAAGGTCATTATTGTGTTTACCCTACCTGCTGGCCCAGTTAACACTGGTTTTTAGAACAATGTTGATCTTTATCAGAGCAGAAAAGACTTATGAAATCTTTTCTTTCCTGTTCAGGAAAGCCTAATAGCATTTCACAAACATATTTTTTTTGAATCAGCCAGCAACAGATGTGGGAAAGAGAAACAGAAGCAAATAAATATTGAAGTCTATACCTAACTGTTTTAATTGATCCAAGCTTTCTGTCTGGTGAAATTTCTGTTGATAGACTGATTAAGTTATTTACACGTGAAATAGAAACAGGCTACAAGCCAAGCAAAGACTGAAGCAGGAGTACTGTGTCCACAGAAAATCCATGGAACTTCTGACATTGGTCTCTGTATTGCATGCCCTTTGCGGATCTCATGAGGCTCCCCTACATAATGCTTTAAACAATAAACTCTCACTCATCTCTGACTGGAGTGCCCGAGAAACACTAATGTGTACGGTGTAACTGCCCAACTCATGAGCAAGAACTGGCACCGCATGTGAATATATACGACGATTCAAAACCAGTAGTAACAAAAGAATTAGCTGATATCCATGGAATAAATGGGTATTTTAAAATCATTAACACTAAAGCATCATGTAAACATCATGGCACTTCCTTTTTAATATTGAAATTCTGCTTTATAATCACATAAACATATTAATTCAATTTGTATCAATTAAGGTTTAGAAATTAGCTAGAAATAAAATAGTTCTTTCTTTAATCATATATATCTAGAAAAAGTCAAGCATTATCACTCAAGTAGAGGATTAAAACAAAAGATGAAAACATTGGTTTTGACAAAATAAAAAAGTTGAGTCTTGTTTTGTAATATCACATTGCTTTAGGATTCCTGGCCAATATTTCATTTTAGCAATACTTACATTTTTGTATACAAGGAAATGTCTGCCTTAGTCTAATACTTACATTTTTGTATACAAGGAAATGTCTGCCTTAGTCTGAATATAAGACTCATAAGCTAAAATTTAAGAAATAATACTAGAAAATATAAGTGAAACAGTTTACTCCTTCAAAAAGTATTAAATACCCTTAAATATTTTTTTTCAGAATTTTACTAAAAGGTAAAACTGAGAAACCCGTTCTACTCTCCTTATCTGAATTGGCAAATATCCAGTTAGAGGTTGTGTGTTAGAATTCTTTAGTGAGGAGGTTCCAGCAAAGCCTCAGGTTACAAAGTTGGCTAAGAGAAACATTTAAGGAAATTATTAAATTTATGTCATTCATTTGAAATAAAAAGTGCTAAGTCAGGCATAGCAGTTCATTACCACCTGTAACCTCAGCCTATGGTAGGTAGGCTGTCAGGAGTCCCAGGGTGTACTAACCCCCTATCTTAAACAATCAAAGCACAAAAAAGAGTTAATTAAATGTTTAGCACATTACTAGTTACCTATCATACATTAGGAATGTAAACTCCTTCATCGGATAAACTGAGCAATTTTGATAGCATTTAAGTGAATAATAAAGTCAGAATTTCTGTTATTGTCATGAAAGAATTCCAACACTCACATCACCTACTTCAAAATGGCTTTCAGAAGCAAATGTGCCCCACACATAGTCTCAGAAAACAAAACCTCAAGTAAATCAGGTCCTTCCAATACTCTGTACAGATTATATGTCAAATTTTTAATCTTTTTATCTCATACTTGCAGTTCTTATATATAAAACATTTAAAGATGTGGCAATATCAGTTAAGTGATATAATAAGGAAGACTTAGAAATGTGCCTGAAAAAAATCCACTCATTTAATTAAAAGTGAATGTTTTCATTAACTTTGGATATTTACATATTTTTTACCACATAAAGTATCAGGGACACTCATGAAAAAAAAGAGGAAACTATAACTATAGAAAGTTATAGTTTGGTGATAACTAAAAGTTTAATGACAAGCCTAATTATGAATCGCAAAAACTTGTTTAAAGTGCCGTCTTGAGATTTACATTAAGCCAAACTATCTATTACAATAGTCAAATGAACGGTTCACAGTTTTTAAACTTATCACACAAAAGCCGCTAAGTTACAGACGAGTAATTAGCCACATTTTTTAGACGTAGTTTGAATGATTGCTATGAGAAATATTATCTGCAAATGTTTTATAATGAAGCTCTGCCAGAAGGGAGAAAGGGTGTTTTAAGCTTACCTTCTGCTACACAAACAGTCCATAATATAAGCCAAATAATTCTTGCTGACAGTCTCATGTTTTTTCTTTCTGGAGTCAACTGACTCGAAGAGAAGTGTTTACCGTACCATCCAGTTCCTCTCTGCTATGAACAGTGGTCACGGTCACGGCAGGGAAAGACTTGCCCCAAAGGGAAGTTGAAAGTCAGTTTAGGAAATCAGGATGGCTAGATGCTCCGCCCATGAGTAACTTCTGCAAAGTAAACTGAAAGGGTAGAGCACAAGTCCAGCAGCATGGGTGTTTGATCTCTTCTGTTACTGCGCCCTGTCTGTGACCTGCTGGATTGTTCTTGTAAATCACAGCTTGTTTTGCTTGGAAACAAGTTCACATTTCTGGAAATGTGAGCAGGCGCTGGATTTCATAATCCTTTAAACTGTGTTCCATTGTGGCCAAACCACAGAACAGAAAGCAGGGAAGGCCCACTTAAAAATCATTGAGGGAAGTTCAGTTAGTCAGTGAACTGAGGACCAACACCCATGCATGGCACAGAAACGTCGTCAAGATTGTCATGCTGAGGGATGGTGATTGTGGGATTGGTTTTCTAAAATTCATGAAATGAGTCTCCCAAGAAATTCTATTTATATGTGTGAGGCAACTAGTCTGTGTCTCCTTGGATAAGAATGAATAACTCAAAAAAAAAATACATCAACTTGAAATGCTAATTTTCTAACTTCTCATTGAGGTATTGTATAGTAAGAAATATAGAGGTGCGGAAACGTCTCTGCAGTATGCTGAATGGATGCAGAACGGAGGGAGAGACTCAACTCCCGACCGACCTGCTAACCTTGGAACCTGCTGCGCTCCTCAGGTTTCCACCCACTGTTAGTGTCTCTAAGAACGTGGACTGTATTTACCTGTACTTTATGTAAGTGTGGAAGAAGCAATTTACTCCTCTATGTCGAGTCCTTCTTTAAGAACTGTCTTTGTTGGCATAGCTCCCGATTGTTCATTTCTCATTCTTTGTAATATTTAATTATTTGAATGTAGCACAATTTTCAGTTATCCCTGCACGTGTTAATGATAGATTCCAGCTAGAAAATAGTACAAATAGGGCTACTACTGTTAGACAGTGTGGAGTTTGGAAAGCTGTTCTCACTCAAGCCTATAGATGAGTTAACTGAACACAGAGCACATAAGCACTTTTTAAAAGCCATACGAAACTTTGGGAGTGAGATACTCTACCCAGTTGTCTACTATCCCAAATCTATACAGATGGGCGTTTTCAGGTGGCTTGGTTCCTATTTCGTTAAATATGTAGCAAATCAGCTGCTAATAACCCATTGTAGTAGTTACTTGTCTTGTGGATGAGGCAAGATACCCGAGAAAGCAGCTAAGGGAAGGAAAGGTTTATTTCTACTTATAGTTCCTGGAGAGAGCCTGCCCATCAGGGAGGAACAGCCCCAGGGGCCTCCGCTCACATGGTGACAGCAGTCCTGCTACAGAGAGCACTGATGAATGTGGCTGAGGTCATTTTGTTTTTCTTCAGTTTAGGAACCCTCCCCATCAAAGACACTGATATCAGAGCAATTTACAAACCCTAAATAACCAGAGTGTTTAATATTAATCATGTCACAAGAGCTCAATGGCCTGAAATGCTGTTAATTTTATCAAAGAAATTTGACAGAAGCTTTAAAAAATTTGACAATAATAAAAACTTAAGACATTACAAATCATCATGAACTTGTGATGTCTTTTCTGTTATTTTACTAGCAAGATACAAATTTTAATTAAGTCTGATAGAAGAATGTTTTCCTTTTTGTCTTTAGTGAAACTATTCTGAAATTGAAGTTTATAATAAAATAATCAAAATATTTAGATAGCCAAAAATGCAAAAATATGCAAAAGTAGCATATATATTATTATAGAAATAATATGCATATTGTGTTACTTCTAAACTCTTTTTTACTCATCATTGCTTGCAGGTTCAAAATCTATTTTATTATTCTCTACGTACCTTTAAAATGATAATTATACAATTTATCTCATGAAAAATATGCTGATGGTACTCCTTGCTGGCCTTGGCCTGAGAAATTACGTATTTACTTAGACACTTAAAACAGGGTCAGATAGCCTTCATTGGGCCAAGCTGGTGTCTAGAGACCAAGAGTCCTGAGGTACTGAGCTGTAAAAGTTACACAGTCGTAGGCAAGAGACTACAATGCTGAAGGCACTCAGTGACCTGGAAACTTTATATGCACAATTGCTCTTTTTTATATTTACTTACAAATTTTAAACTTATAGTTTAAGATAATTTACCTTTAATTTTATCTACTTAAAACTTTGTATCTTAATTTATAAATTTAATTAATAAAATCATTAATTTCACACATGAATATGCTGTATTGGTATAATATCTACACTTTTCTTTCCCACCTCCAATTCCTCCCATGTTTTTCCTGCCCCTTTCTAATTCTTTTTTTTTAATATTTTTATTTTCTATATTCTTTGTTTACATTCCAAATGATTTCCCCTTTCCTGGACCCCCCTCCCCATATGTCCCATAAACCTTCTTCTCTCCATCCATTCTCCAATCACCTCCCTCCTTTTTCTCTGTCCTTATATTCCCTTCCAATGCTAGATCAATCCTTTCTAGGATCAGGACCCTCTCCATACTTCTTCATGGGAGTCATTTGTTATGCGATTTGTGCCTTGGGTATTCAGGGCTTCTGGGCTAATTAATATCCACTTATCAGATATTGCATTCCATGTGTATTCTTTTGTGATTGGGTTACCTCACTTAGGATGATCTTTTCCAGATCAAACCATTTGTGAATTCATTGTTTCTAATTGCTGACTAGTATTCCATTGTGTAAATATACCACATTTTTTGTATCCATTCCTCCTTTGAGGGGCATCTGGGTTCTTTCCAGCTTCTGGCTATTATAAACAAGGCTGCTATGAACATAATGGAGCATGTGTCTTTATTGCATGCTGGGGAATCCTTTGGGTATATGCCCAGGAGAGGTATAGCAGGGTCCTCCGGAAGTCTCATGTCCAGATTTCTGAGGAACCTCCAGACTGATTTCCAAAGTGGTTGTACCATCTTACAGCCCCACCAGCAGTGGAGGAGTGTTCCTCTTTCTCCACATCCTTGCCAAAACCTGCTGTCTCCTGAGTTTTTGACCTTAGCCATTCTGACTGGTGTGAGGTGAAATCTCAGGGTTGTTTTGATCTGCATGTCCCTAATGACTAATGATGTTGAGCACTTCTTAAGGTGCTTCTCGGCCATCTGAATTTCTTCAGGTGAAAATTCTTTGTTTAGATCTGTACCCCATTTTTAATAGGGTTATTTGGTTCCCTGCGGTCTAACTTCTTGAGTTCTTTGTATATATTGGATATTAGCCCTCTATCAGATGTGGGGTTGGTGAATATCCTTTCCCAATTTGATGGTTGCTGTTTTGTCCTTTTAACAGTGTCCTTTGCCTTACAGAAACTTTGTAATTTTATGAGGTCCCATTTGTCAATTCTGGACCTTAAAGCATAAGCTATTGGTGATCTGTTCAGGAACTTTTCCCCTGTGCCCATGTCCTCAAGGGTCTTCCCCAGTTTCTTTTCTATTAGTTTCAGTGTGTCTGGTTTTACATGGACGTCCTTGATCCACTTGGACTGGAGTTTAGTACATGGAGATAAGAATGGATCAATGCGCATTCTTCTGCATGCTGACCTTCAATTGATCCAGCACCATTTGTTGAAAAGGCTATCGTTTTTCCACTGGATGTTTTTGGCTCCTTTGTCGAAGATCAAATGACCATAGGTGTGTGGATTCATTTCTGGATCTTCAATTGTATTCCATTGGTCCACTTGTCTGTCACTGTGCCAATACCATGCAGTTTTTAGACACTATTGCTCTGTAGTATTGCTTGAAGTCAGGGATACTGATTCCCCCAGAATTTCTTTTGTTGTTGAGAATAGTTTTAGCTATCCTGGGTTTTTTGCTATTCCAGATGAATTTGAGAATTGCTTTTTCTAACTCTGTGAAGAACTGAGTTGGGATTTTGATGGGGATTGCATTGAATCTGCAGATCACTTTTGGCAAGATGGCCATTTTAACTATATTAATCCTGCCAATCCACGAGCATGGCAGATTTTTCCATTTTCTGAGGTCTTCTTCGATTTCCTTCTTCAGAGACCTGAAGTTCTTGTCATATAGATCTTTCACTTGTTTGGTTAGAGTCACACCAAGATACTTTATATTGTTTGTGGTTATTGTGAATGGTGTCATTTCCCTAACTTCTTTCTCATCCTGCTTATACTTTGAGTATAGGAAGGCAACTGATTTGCTTGAGTTGATTTTATAACCAGCCACTTTGCTGAAGTTGTTTATCAGCTGTAGGAGTTCTCTGGTGGAGGTTTTCGGGTCACTTAAGTAGACTATCATGTCATCTGCAAATAGTGATAATTTGACTTCTTCCTTTCAAATTTGTATCCCCTTGACCTCCTTATGTTGTCTAATTGCTCTAGCTAGAACTTCAAGTAGTATATTGAAAAGATATGGAGGGAGAGGACAGCCTTGTCTAGTCCCTGATTTTAGTGGGATTGCTTCAAATTTCTCTCCATTTAGTTTGATGTTGGCTACCGGTTTGCTGTATATTGCTTTAACGATGTTTACGTATGGGCCTTGAATTCCTGTCCTTTCCAATACTTTTAGCATGAAAGGATGCTGGATTTTGTCAAATGCTTTTTCTGCATCTAATGAGATGATCATATAGTTTTTTTCTTTGAGTTTGTTTATGTAGTGGATAGTATTGATGGATTTTCTTATATTGAACCATCCCTGCATCCCTGGGATGAAGTCTATTTGATCATGGTGGATGATTGTTTTGATGTGTTCTTGGATTCAGTTGGCAAGAATTTTATTAAGTATTTTTGCATCAATATTCATAAGAGAAATTGGCCTGAAATTCTCTTTCTTAGTTGGATCTTTGTGTGGTTTTGGTATCAGCATAATTCTGGCTTCATAGAACAAGTTGGA
The DNA here is from genome assembly GCF_947179515.1 of Apodemus sylvaticus. Classification (NCBI taxonomy): domain Eukaryota; kingdom Metazoa; phylum Chordata; class Mammalia; order Rodentia; family Muridae; genus Apodemus; species Apodemus sylvaticus. The sequence continues at coordinate 47,149,048 of NC_067483.1, forward strand.
TAGAGTTCCTTCTGTTTCTATTTTGTGAAATAGTTTGAAGAGTATTGGTGTTAGGTCTTCTATGAAGGTCTGTTAGAACTCTGCACTGAAGCCATCTGGTCCAGTGCTTTTTTTGGTTGGGAGACTTTCTATGACCCTCTTTATTTCTTCAGGTGTTATGGGACTGTTTAGTTGATCTATTTGATCCTGATTTAGTTTTGGTGTCAGATATCTGTCTAGGAAACTGTCCATTTCCTCCAGATTCTCCAGTTGTGTTGAGTATAGGCTTTTGTAGTAGGATCTAATGATTTTTTGAATTTCCTCGGTTTCTGTTGTTATATCTCCCTTTTCATTTCTAAGTTTGTTAATCTGGATACTGTCTCTGTGTCCTTTGTTTAGTCTGGCTAACGGTTTATATATCTTGTTGATTTTCTCAAAGAACCAGCTCCTGGACTCGTAGATTCTTTGTATGGTTCTCTTTGTTTCTACTTGATTGATTTCGGCCCTGAGTTTGATGATTTCCTGCCTTCTACTCCTCCTGGGTGAAATAGCTTCTTTTTGTTCCAGGGCTTTCAGGTGTGTCATTAAGCTGTTAGTGTATGCTCTCTCCATTTTCTTTTTGGAGGCACTCAGGGCTATGAGTTTTCCTCTTAGCACTGCTTTCATTGTGTCCCATAGATTTGGGTATGTTGTGTCTTCATTTTCATTATGTTCTAAAAAGTCTTTAATTTCTTTCTTTATTTCTTCCTTGATCAAGGTATCATTGAGTAGAATATTGTTCAGTTTCCACGTGTATGTGGGTTTTCTGTTGTTTTTGTTGCTATTGAAGACCACTTTTACTCCATAGTGATCTGATAGGAGGCATGGGATTAGTTCGATTTTCTTATATTTGTTGAGGTCTGTCTTGTGACCAACTATATGGTCGATTTTGGAGAAGGTACCATGAGGTGCTGAGAAAAAGGTATATTCTTTTGCTTTAGGATAGACTGTTCTATATATATCTGTTAAATCTAACTTGTCCAAAGCTTCAATCAGTTTCATTGTGTCCCTGTTTAGTTTCTGTTTTCCTGATCGGTCCATTGAGGAAAGTTTAGTGTTGAAGTCACCCACGATTATTGTGTTAGGTGCAATGTGTGCTTTGAGCTTTAATAAAGTTTCTTTTATGAATGAGGGTGCCCTTGCATTTGGAGCATAGAAATTCAGGATTGAGAGTTCTTCTTGTTTTTTTTTTTCCGTTGACCAGCAAGAAGTGTCCTTCAGAGTCTCTTTTGATGAATTTGGGTTGAAAGTCAATTTTATCTGATATTAAAATGGCTACTCCAGCTTGTTTCCTGAGACCATTTGCTTGTAAAATTGTCTTCCAGCCTTTTACTTTAAGGTAGTGTTTGTCTTTGACCCTGAGGTGTGTTTCCTGTATGCAGCAAAATGTAGGGTCCTGTTTACGTATCCAGTCGGTTATTCTATGTCTTTTTATTGGGGCATTGAGTCCATTAATGTTAAGAGATATTAAGGAATAGTGATTGTTACTTCCTGTCATTTTTGTCGTTATTTTTTAAATTTGATTGGTTAACTTCTTTTGGGTTTGATGAAAGGTTACTATCTTGCTTTTTCCAGGGTAAAGTTTCCCTCCTTGTATTGGTGTTTTCCTCCTATTATCCTTTGTAGGGCTGGGTTTGTGGATAGATATAGGGTAAACTTGGTTTTGTCATGAAATATCTTAGTTTCTCCATCTATGGTGATTGAGAGTTTTGCTGGATATAGTAGTTTTGGCTGGCATTTGTGTTCTCTTAGCGTCTGCAGGAAATCTGCCCAGGATCTTCTAGCCTTCATAGTCTCAGGTAAAAAGTCTGCTGTGATTCTGATAGGTCTTCCTTTATATGTTACTTGGCCTTTTTCTCTTACTGCCTTTAATATTCTTTCTTTGTTTAGTACATTTGGTGTTTTGATTATTATGTGATGGGAGGTATTTCTGTTCTGGTCCAGTCTGTTTGGAGTTCTGTAGGCTTCTTGTATATTCATGGGCATCTCTCTCTTTAGGTTAGGGAAGTTTTCTTCCATAATTTTGTTGAAGATATTTGATGGCCCTTTAAGATGTAAATCTTCACTCTTATCTATGCCTATAATCCTTAGGTTTGGTCTTCTCATTGTGTCCTGGATATCCTGGATATTTTGGGTTACAAGCTTTTTGCATTTTGCATTTTCTTTAACTGTTGAGTCCATGGTTTCTATGGTATCTTCAGCATCTGAGATTCTTTCTTCTATCTCTTATATTCTGTTGTTGATATTTGCATCTATGTCCCCTGATTTCTTCCCAAGGCTTTCTATCTCCAAAGTTGTCTCCCTTTGAGTTTTCTTAGTTGTTTCTACTTCTGATTTTAGATCCTGGATGGTTTTGCTTAGCTCCTTCACTTGCTTGTTTGTGCTTTCCTGTAATTCTTTAAGAGATTTTTGTGTTTGGTCTTTCATGACCTCAGCCTGTTGATCAAAGCTGTCTTGTATTTCTTTAAGTGTTTTATGCGTTTCTTCCTTATTGGCTTTTGTATTCTCCTGAATTTCTTTCAATGATTTTTGTGTTTCTCTTGCAAGGGCTTCTAACTTTTGAACTATTTTCTCCTGAATTTCTTTAAATATGTCCTTCATGTGTTCCTGTACCAGCATCATGACCAGTGATTTTAAATCCAAATCTTGTTTTACTGGTGTGATGGGGTATTCAGGACATACTGCTAAAGGAGAATTGGGTTCAGATGTTGCCATATTGCCTTGATTTCTGTTAGTGACATTCCTGCGTTTGCCTTTTGTCATCTAGTTCTCACTGGTGTTAGTTGGTCTTGTCAATGCTGGACTCACCAGTGCAAGCTGCCTCTTCCCAGGTGGCCTCTGGTGCACAGCTTACCTCCTGCACTGCCTGAAGACAGGGTGCTGTTGCCCAGGCTGTTCAGATCCTGAAGCAGACACCTGAAGTCTCCAGCTAGGGCCTGCTGGATTCACCAGAGCACACTGACTCCTCCCAGCTGGCCTCCAAGAAGCCCCTCTTGCATCTTGCAGGACCTGGAGATGTGGCGTTGCTGCCCAGGCTGATCTGGATCCAGAAGAGGAGAGATCTGAGGGCTCCTGCCAGAGGCCGCAGGACTGGAACCTAAGCTCTGTGCCATTGGAGCAAGCTGTGCACTCTCAGACTGCCTCCGGGTGCACACCAGGTCTCCCGCACTTCCTGGAGACCAAGTGCTGCCCTTTCTAATTCTTATCTTCTTCCTCTATAATCATTGTCCTATACATACACATATTTGTATATATGTGCACACTCACAATCTACTGAGTCTAATTAATGTTACTACATATATATGTGTGTGACCACTCAGGATTAAAAAACTTATCATAAGGTTGTTCCCTGAAGACAGCTGATTGCGTCTGAGCCATCAACTGCCTTAACTCTTCATCTAGGTTTAGGGCCCTGTGAATTTTTTCCCAGTTTACATTGTCATGATCTGGTATCATCTTGGGAAGTTCTTGTGTGGGCCACCATATTGTTAAATGTATAGGAATATCAACCCATTCTTGTCTAAAAGATAACATCTCAAAATAATTACCTTAATCCTCTGGCTTTTAAAAATATTTCTTACCTCTTATGTAATATTCTTTGAAACCTGCACCTAGAGGTTGTATTGTATATGTATCAATCACACTGAGAATTCCACAATCACTTTTTCTTTGCATGTTGACCAGTTGTATGCCTCTGAAATAGCCTTTATCTGCTCTAAAAAGAGAAGCTTTTTGATAAGGAGTGAAAACTGGATGTGTCTATGTGTATTTAAGGACAAATATTTAGATATAGTAGGAAGCTGTATTAATTTAGCAAAATAGCAGTAATAAGTTTTCGTCTAAAACCTCCCTAGCCATCATTCCTGGCTAGGTTTCCAATAATAGACAGGAATCACTTCCTATTGATTCAGACAATTAGGTATTGATATCTCTTGTGATGTCAGCAGCACTATTGAATCGTTTAGTGATGATATCTTTATTGTGCTAGTTCTGAGTAACAATTAATTAAACATTATAAAAAGTACAATAGTACCTCAGGACATGTTGAAGGGGAAAATGTTACATAGAACCAATGTTTTGGAGAGAACTGTGTTAGCTCTGACTCGTGAACTAATGCACACAACAGCTACAAGCTCTTCTTTGTAACTAAATTTAATTTTAAGTTAATTAAGGAGAGAGTAGATGGTAGCTAACACTCATGCATCCAAGAGAGTTGACAGCTCATGAATGAGAATCCAGAGCAAGGAAAGAAGGTAGTAGAATAGACATGGTCAGAGACTGAAATGTGAGAGTAGACATAGGGAGAGAAAGTAAGGAGGACCAAGAGCGAGGGACCAAGAGGACCAAGAGACAAGAGACAAAAGATGGCTAAAAGCTCGCATGGCTGAAATGGGAGGGTTATACAAGAATGAGAAGCAGAAGGAAGGGAAGGCAAATAGCTGGAGTTTAGGGCAGGAGGCAAAGTGAGAAGAGCTAAGGGGAAGGACAGATATTGAGTGAGCCTAGAAACCAGCATGTGCTTTGGCATGCTGAAAAGCACCACAGTTATCCATTTGTCTTCAGCTGTTTTGTTCATGACACTGAGGTTAAGTAGTAAAGAATGAAAGAAAAATTTAGAAATCATAGCAAAAAGTGACCCGAGTCCATTCCTGAAGGCCAAGTACTCTTCCCCCAGTGCAGAATAAAGAAAACTGAAAAAAGTGGGAACCAAAGCTTAAAAAAAAAGTGTCTAGTTAGTTATGTGTCTGTACTAGTAGATGAGAGGTAGGAAGAAAGGGAGGGAGGGAGAGACAGAGAAACAGAGAGAAACAGAGAAACAGAGAAACAGAGGAACAGAGGGAGGGAGTGAGCAAGATATAAAATCTGACTGATGCATCCTGTTCCTATACATGAAGAGGAAACTGCAGAAACCAAAGGAGTCAAGATTGTGGCAGAAACTAAAACCACAATCAACAGCAGATGCATTCTTAAGCAATTGATAGTTCAACTACATAAGAATTCTAGAGTCCATACATCATACATATCATATAGGAAATTCTCACTTGTCATCAGTAAATTCTCCAGGTCAGCAATAACCTGCATCTGTGGCAAGAAGACATTAAAAACAACAACAGCAACAGCAATAACAACAACAACAAAAGCCATATACTGAGTCAGTAGCTAGGCATCTTTATAGGCAATAGTTCCTGAATGGCTCATTCTTGAGACCGAGCACAACTATCATTGGACTGACTTCTGAAACTTGGTCTTTAGAATACCTCTAGGTAAAAAGAAGAAATTTTTTGAGCTGGAATCTCACAGTGAAACATAATATGGATGATCTAAACATTCACCTGCAGCAGAACACACAGGTAACTCATCTACAAACACACAAGGGATAAGAGAGAATGAGCCCACACACTTGTGTCTATATGAAAGATCTGCACGAGCACCCAGACAAGAAATGTCAAATCCAAATTCTGGTGGTTAGACAACAGCCATCATTCCAAAGGAACTTGTGAAGCCTTTCTTTTACAATGCCAGATTCCCCTATTATGCTTAGAAGGGACAAATGGCTCTCTATGGTGCCTATTAGCATAACAAAAGCACATTCTGGCCTCCAGGTTCCCTGAGTATGACAAGTACCTGTCACATATTTCAGAATCCATGCTGGCATCCTAGATCTTGCCTCCCTACTTCAGCCCATGGTTTTCCTTCCTCCGACTTCTCATTTCTCCTTATACACCTGCTATTTTTGGCTATGTGCCCTTTTTTGTCTTCCTCTCTTAGGTCTCTCTTTTTGCTCCTCTCTCTTGGCCACTTCTCTCTTCTTCTCTCATTCTCCCCATCTTTCCTCTCAAAGCCAAGTCAAATTTGATGGCTATGTCCATTTCACTGGACTACATTCTTTGCTTGGTCTAGACTCTTTCAGCTGCCTCTGGAGGCTCTCTTGCTTATATCTACAATAAAAACCTCTATACTTAACCATAGTTTGGTGTGGTCATGTTGTCAGTTTATGTAAAAACCACATTGAGAAAGTGTCATATCTGACTATAGATATCCTACTACATGGAAGCCATCTGTGCACTTGGATTTAGAAGGTCCAAGTTCTGACAGTATCTAAAGTCAGTTTTTCTCTCAATATGGCTCTAGAAATTTAGCCTGGTACCCAAGTGCATGAGTTGAAGAGAGCCCTGAAGTTTCTATACAGAAGGCTAATGATGCATTCATCAAGGGCAAACATAAATTTAAGAATAACCTGTGACTTAGTAAAACTTCCCTCTGGCATTCAGATATCTCTGCTGAAAACTGCCAGACAATTCTTAGATCAGAAAGATGCTTTCAGTTGTGCCTTGTGGAAGTATGTTCACAGGTATCTCTGAGTCCTATGACCTCCAAAGCCCTCGATGTGTTCTGAGACTCTCAGTCGTCCAGTAACCTCACTCTAACCTTCAAATACACTCAACTGTAGAATAAAGTTGTTCTCTTCTCCATGCAAAAGAAATCAAAAGTTTCTGTGTCACCTGTTTGTTGTTGTTTCACCTTTTAGAGGCTTTCAGTTAAGAAATTGCCGTGAGTCTCAGAAAGAACTGTCTTCACAACAATAGGGCAGTGATTGAGACAAGGAAGGCATGGAAGTTGAAGCACCTTCATATTTCACCTCTGGCTACCATAGACTTATGGGCATCTCTTGTGCAAAATGCATTCAGATCAACGACCAGAGTCCTATAGCCTTATATTTTTGAAAATCTTCTACTAATTAGGGTTTGTAATTGCTTTAAACTTCCTTCTAGCACCCCAGCCACCAGAAGTATTGGGAAAAAAAGGTTGATAAGTCAAAAGAGGACGTGGGCCTGTTTAGAAATAGTTCTTTGGAGCAAATCCTATGTGCATTGTCTGTCAGGATATCAGCAATTCAGTTCACATGAATCAGTAGTGACAGTGGAGCAGAGACGGAGTGAATGGGCAACCAATAACAGGCCCAACTTGAGAGACATTCCATGGTTAAGCACAATCCTAAAACTATTAATAATACTCTGTTATGCTTGTAGACAGGAGCATGTTGTCCTCTGAGAGGCTCTACCCAGCAACTGACTCAGACAAAAACATCTACAGCTGAACAGTGAATAGAGCTTGGGGTTCTTATGGAAGAATAAAATGAAGGATTGCAGGTCCTGAAGAGGATAGAATCTCTACAGAAAGACTAACATGGTCATCTAACGTGAACCCTTGGGCATGGAGTCTGAACCACTAACCAAGAAATATATAGGGGCTGGACCTAGGCTTCCCCATACATATGTAGCAGATGTACACCTTGGTCTTCAGGTAGGCCCCAAACATCTGGAACAGAGGCTATCTCAAAAGTTCTTGCATGTTAGTGGGATATATTCTTCTAGCTAGGCTGCCTTGTCTGGCCTCAGGGAGAGGAAGCACCTATCCATCAGAGAATTGATGGGTAGTGTCAGGATGGGGGGATACCCAGAGACAGCCCATCTGCTCAGAAGAGAATGGGAAAAGGCATGGGGGAAGCATTGTGGGAGGGAGTGATCAGGAAGCAGGCAGTGAGTAGGATGTAAAGTGATTAACTAAAAAAATAAATAAATAAAAGAAAGAAATTGATTTTCTCCTCTTTCTATCTGCTTCTTTTTACATTTTCCTCCTAGTTTGCTAGTCATTTTCACTAGTGTAAAGCAGTGTAGCAGTGTATTATTATATACAGTGCCCAAAATAATAAATTTCTGAATCTTTATCATCTTTGTAGATAGATTTATTACTTCCATACACGCCACCCAAACAGAGACATTGAATTTTAGAGAGACTTAAATAGTAGCTGAAGTTACTGGTGGGATCCAAGCCCCATGGTCTACACAATTTAACATTTATATATTATACTCAACCACATTCTGTGGTTTGAATATAAAATGTCCCTAATAGCACTATGTGCTTAGCCACCTTGTCTCTAGTTGGTGGTACTATTTGAAGAATTTGAATAACCATTATATGCTGAAGCATTGCTAGAGAAAATAGGTCACTGGGTATTTTGAAGTTTTATAGAATATACACATACACATATATGCACACACACACACACACACACACACACACACACACACACTGCATACCTGCTACTTCTTGATAGCAGATAAAATGAGAATAGTCCCCTCAAGTCTCTGACCAAGACTCAAACGTAAAAATAAACTTTCCCTTCCTCAAATTGCTTCTTATAGAGTATTTGATTACACATTGAGAAAAGTAACTACTACACTTCCTTTGAACTTTAAGTGCATGCTATTTCAAAAGTATAATATTCCAACTGTGTCTCTAGGCAAAGGAAATCTTAAAGTATGTTTAAGGTAGTATTTTACAAAGATTTATGTATAAACAATGTAATACTTTTCATACTGATTCTATTTTAATAAAACACAGTTATATTTTGTAGGTTACTTTTCAGATAATATCTAATAAATTACATATGGTAATATATCATAGATGAAAACATTTCTTGGGAAAAATAAAATGTCTTTCCTCTGATGTAAAACTACTGAGTGACTAGACATAAATTGTTAATGGTCATATATGAGTTCATTACCCAACTGATATAGCCAATTATATTGATATACATGCCATTATTCAGATGCAATTGAGATTCAAAATGATTCCAGAAACCTTTGTCTTCATAAAAATTCTTCATAATCTCTGATGATTTTGCCACTGCTTATATTGTAATCGCAAAACTCCCTATCATGTACAATATTGACTTGTCTTGTTCCTGTCAAACCCTAATCTTGTGGTAAATATACTTTCTTCATAACATTGTCTTCTTGTACTTATCTCCTATTAAGATTTTTATAAAAATATTTTTTATTTTCTCTTCGGAATAAAAAAAGCCTAGTTTCTACTTCTATCATGTTTAATGTTCCAAATATATTAAAAAAACTGGTTAAGTGCATATTACTTTTAGCTTCAGAAGACAGCATATATATTTAAGAGGCATTTAACTATTATGAATTATTTTGATGACAAAAAAGAAAGTCAAATAGAATACTATCATTTATTAAACATTTATAAGATAAAAAATTTTAACCCAGAATTTTTCTTGTCTAAAGGAAATTCAGGGACAAAAATGGAGCAGAGACTGAAGGAAAGGCCATGCGACCTTGAGATCCATCCCATCTACAGACACCAAACCCCCACACTCTTGCTGATGCCAAGAACTGCTTGAAGATAGCAGCTCAGTTGGGCTGTCTCTTTGAGAGGTTCTGCCAGAACCTGACTAAGACAGATGTAGACACTGACAACCAACCATTGGACTGAGTCCAGGGACCCAAATGGAGGGATAGGGAAGAGATAGGGAAGGACTGAAGGAGCTGATGGGGATTTTAACCCCATAGGAAAAACAACAATATCAACTAACTGGACCCCTTAGAGCTCCCAGCCTATACCTCCAACTGAAGAGTATGCTTGAGTAGGGCCAATGCTCCAGCTACACATGTAGCAGAGGATTGCATTATCTGGCATCAATGGGAGGGTAGGTGCTTGGTCCTGGGAAGGCTTGTTGCCTCAGAGAAGGGGTATGCTAGAGAGGTAAGGCAGGAGTAGGTGTTTGGGTGGGGAAGTGCCCTTTTAGATGGGGGTTTGCAGAGGGGAGACTGGGAAGAGGGACAAAATTTGAAATGTAAATAAATGAAATAATCAATAAAAAGTACTTCTCAAAAATAATTTTAAGGTATATTGCAATATTTGCTTTGTAACAATGCTGTTGGAAGATAGACCAATGTTATGGTTACAGGAAAGGACGAGAAATTTCTCAGTCCTTTACAAGCTTCATTAGTGATATAGAAAGTTTTAGTTTTCTGTGTAATACAATTTACAAGAAATTTATTTATATGCCAAAGTGATGGAGAGCTTTTTATTATATATATATCTATTTTTTAACTGTTCACAGATTAATCTTGACATTTTTTGAAGGGTACAATGCTAGAATCTTATGTACCAAGAAATGGTCAGACCAGTAAATGAAATGACCAATTATATTTTTCTCCTTTTTTATCTTTAGACTTGTCACAACAGTGGTCCAAATCAGGTTCAAATTATTATAATGATTTATTTTGTGGAACATAACAGTAAGAAAAGATATTTTAATATCTGAAAATAGCTATAGAAGCTGATTTTAGAAGGTCATTAAGAGTGGGGAAAATAAGCTATACCAAGATATTCTTGCAATTCAATTTGTAATAGAGAACTTCTTCTATTCTTAACAATGAGGTGTATATAATAAATATATATACCTTCATGTGCCAATTATATCTGAGTATAGCAGTTTTGGAGAAGCAAAACCAATGCTAAAGATCAGCTGCAATGTGTCCATAAGGAATAGTTATAAGTACTCTAATGACAATGTGGACACATAGCGTGGATTCCAGGGTGAGATGCACCCAGACAGAAATATCTAGTTATCATGTTATTTTTAGACTGAATTATATATTGACCTTGGTAACATGAAATGAAATGGTGTCCTGATTATTTTTTATAGAGAGAGGTGATGCAAAGATAGCCAACTTAAATACCAGAATGTGAAATGGAAAGAAAGAATAAAAAACTGTTCAGTATGATGTTTACTATGAATAGATGTCTGTCACTGAGAGGAGATGCCATTAGTCCTGTGAAGGCTAGAGTCCCCAGAATGCAAGTCAGGGAGGGGTGAGCAGGAGGAGGGGAAATGGGAGAGGGGGTTTTCAGAGGGGTAATTCTGAAAGGGGGTTTTATTACATTTGAAGTGTAAATAAGCAAATATCTAATAAGAAATGAAACTAAAATAGGAAAGAAAATACTTGTCTGCAACATGGCTCAAATACACAAGAAAAATAATTCTAAAACAAGAATAAATTGATAAGTCTACAAATGCTGTGAACTTTAAGTTACAAGATTTTTAATTACTGCCCAAAGATGTTATTCTAGTTTTCAAAACATTAAGAGTATATGAAAACATGCATTTTTACCAAAATCTTGCTAACATGCATATGTAAGACTTCTAAATAATATAAGTAAAAAAAAAATCAACATTAAAGAATTTAAATGATGTTTTAAAATGTGGCATCAAGCACTCACACACGATGCGTATTTGTAATTTAGTGTTTCTCCTTTTTTTCCACTTTCATAATTATCTTGAAATTCTCCTAGTAATCTCAAATATTAATTTCCTAGGGCTGTGGTAGAAAGAACCTCTTAATATGTGATTTAGAAGAACAGAAATGTATTGTATTACATTGCAGGGCACTTAAAGTCAGAAGCTATTCCTTAGCAGGGCTAAGGAAAAACTTGCCTAAAATCATTCATTCACAGCCTTCTCCTCCATGATCTATATCTGATTCAGTGTCTAAATCTTCCTCTTCTTTTCTTTTAAAGGCGCCCAATTCAATTTATACTCAATTTGGTTACATCTGCAAAGACCCTATTTTGCAAATAAGGACATATTCTGTTACTACAGGTTCTGACTTGAATGAAACTTTTTAGAAGATACAATTCAACCTACAATAGCCAGACTTCATAAATGTTCTTCATTTCATCATTGATGAATTTGACTCTACTGACCTTGAAATTCTCCTTTCTGTCTTCCACAATACTGGCCTCTATTACACTGATCTTATTTCATTTGTTTCTTCTTTGCTGTGTTGCCTTCTTCTTGATATTTCTTGTATTGCATGGCACTGTCCTTAATTACCTTTTTCTTTCTCTGTTACCATGCATTTAACAAGGAAAAATTGAACACTATTTATACATCTCTTTATGATTTCTAGACACTATCTTATAAATATACATTTTATTTGGCTGAAGTAATTGTCTTCTCAGATGCTTACATTTTAAGTAAGAGAGGAAGGAAGGAAGGAAGGAAGGAAGGAAGGAAGGAAGGAAGGAAGGAAGGAAGGAAGGAAGGAAGGAAGGAAGGAAGGGAGGGAAGGAGGGAGGGAGGGAGGGAGAAGAAAACACACACCTGCAAAATATTAAGTCTCATTTAGTCCAACTTGTGTTTTCCATAAACTCACTGGAGCATGGCCAACCTCCTAGTGGTGAGCCCCTTAAAGAAAATGGAGGTTTTTCTCTGCAGCTGGAGACCATCCTCTGCAACAGGGCTCCACACTCAGGTGCCTCAGGAAAATAGCTAACCTCGAACCTCGATCTCCCATAACAGCAAGTCCTGGATAGCCCAACACACCAGAAAAGCAAGATTTGGATTTAAAATCACAGCTCATAATGCTGATAGAAAGCTTCAAGAATGATATCAATAACTCCCTTAAAGAAATGCAGGGGAACACATATAGGTAAACAGGTAGAAGTCCTTAAAGAGGAAACGCAAAAATCCCTTAAAGAATTACAGGAAAAACACAAACAAGGGAACAAAAGCATCCAGGATCAAAAAATGGGAGTAGAAAAATTAAAGAAATCACAAAGTGAGATGACTCTAGAAATAGAAAACCTAGGAAAGAAATCAGGATTCATAGATGCATCAACAACAGAATACAAGAGATAGAAGAGAGAATCTCAGGTGCAGAAGATACCATAGAAAACATTAACACAACAGTCAAAGAAAATGCACAAAGCTTCAAACCCAAAATATCCAGGAAATCCAGGACAAAATGAGAAGACCAAACCTAAGGATTATAGGTATAGAAGAGAGCTAGGATTTCTAGCTTAAAGGGCCAATAAATGTCTTCCACAAAATTACAGAAGAAATTTTCCCTAACCTAAAGAAAGAGATGCACATGAACATACAAGAAGCCTACAGAATTCTAAACAGACTGGTCCAGAACAGAAATTCCTCCCATCACATACTAATCAAAACACCAAATGCACTAAACAAAGAACGAATATTAAAAGCAGTAAGGGAAAAAGGTCAAATGACATATAAAGGCAGACCTATTAGAATTGCACCAGACTTCTCACCAGAGACCATTAAAGCTAGAAGATCCTGGATAGATCTCATACAGACCCTAAGAGATGAAAAAGGCCAGATGAGGATATTAAACCCAGCAAAACTCTCAATTTCCATAGATGGAGAAACCAAGATATTCTATGGCAAAAACAAATTTACACAATATCTTTCCTCAAGTCCAACCCTAGAAAGGATAATAGATGGAACAAGGAGGGAGACTACACCCTTGAAATAGCAAGAAAGTAATCTTCTTTCAACAAACATTAAAGAAGATAACCACACAACCACAAAAATAACAGGAGGTAACAATCACTATTCCTTATTATCTCTTAACATCAGTGAACTCAATTCTCCAACAAAAAGACATAGACTAACAGACTGGATATGTAAACAGGACCCAGCATTTTGTTGCATACTGGAAATGCACTTCAGTGTCAAAGAAAAACATTTCCTCAGAGTAAAAGGCTGGAAAACAATTTTCCAAGAAAATGGTCCCAGGAAACAAGCTGGAGTAGCCATTCTAATACCGGATAAAAGCAACTTTCAACCAAATGCCATCAAAAAAGATAAGGAGGGACAATTCATACTGGTCAAAGGAAAAATCTACCAAGAAGAACTTTCAATTCTGAACATCTATGCTCCAAATACAAGGGCACCCTACATTCATAAAAGAAACTTTACTAAATCTCAAAGCACACATTACACCTCACACAATAATTGTGGGGCATGTCAACACCTCACTATCCTCAATGGACAGATCAGGGAGACACAAACTAAACAGAGACACAGTGAAACTAAGAGAAATTTTGGACCAAATGGATGTCACAGATATCTATAGAACATTTTATCCTAAATCAAAGAATATACCTACTTCTCAGCACCTCATGGTACCTTCTCCAAAATTGACCATATAATCTGTCACAAAACAGGCCTCAACAGATATAAGAAGTTTGAAATAATTCCATGCCTCCTATCAGATCACTACGGATTAAGGTTGGTCTTCACTAGCAACAAAAATAACAGAAAGCCCAAATATACATGGAAGCCGAACAATGCTCTATTCAATGATAATTTGGTCAAGGAAGAAATCAAAGACTTTTTAGAATGTAATGAATATGAAGGCACAACATACCCAAACTTATGGGACACAATGAAAGCAGTGCTAAGAGGAATCATAGCTATGAGTGCATCCAAAAAGAAACTGGAGCGAGTATATAACAGCAACTTAATAGTATACTTGAAAGCTCTAGAACAAAAGGAAGCTAATACACTCAAAAGGAGTAGAATGCAGGAAATCATCAAACCCAGGGCTGAAATCACCTAAGTAGAAACAAAAATGTACTATACAAAGAACCAATGAAACTGGGAGTTGCTTCTTTAAGTAAATCAGCAAAATTGGTAAATCCTTAGCCAGACTAACCAGAGGACACAGAAACAGTATCAAAATTAACAAAATCAGAAATGAAAAGGGAGATATAAGAACAGAAACTCAGTAAATTCAAAAAATCATCAGATCCTACTACAAAAGCCTATACTCAGCACAATTGGAAAATCTGGATGAATACTACAATTTTCTAGACAGATATCAAAAGTTTTAGTGCAGAATTCTATTAGACCTTCAAAGAAGACCTAATATCAATACTCTTTAATCTATTCCACAAAATAGAAACAGAAAGAACACTAACCAACTTGTTCTATGAAGCCACAATTATGCTGATACCAAAACCACACAAAGATCCAACAAAGAAAGAGAACTTCAGACCAATTTCCCTTATGAATATCGATGCAAAAATACTCAATAAAATTCTTGCCAACAAAATCCAAGAACACAACAAAATAATCATTCACCATGATCAAGTAGGCTTCATCCCAGGGATGCAGGGATGGTTCAATATAAAGAAATCCATCAATGTAATCCACTACCAAAACAAACTCAAAGGAAAATAAATCACATGGTCATTTCATTAGATAGTGAAAAAAGCATTTCACAAAATTTGGCATCCCTTCACATTAAAAGTCTTGGAAAGATCAGGAATTCAAGGCCCATACCTATACAAAGTAAAAGCAATAAACAACAAACCGGTAGCCAACATCAAACTAAATGGAGAGAAACTTGAGGCAATCCCACTAAAATTAGGAACTAAACTAAGCTGCTCTCTCTCCATATCTATTCACTATAGTATTTTAAGTCCTAGCTAGAGCCATTTGACAAGAAAAAGAAGTCAAAGGGATACAAATTGGAAAGGAAGAAGTCAAACTATCACTACTGGAAGATATGATAGTATACTTAAGAGACCCGAAAAAAGGTCACCAGAGAACTCCTACAGCTGATAAACAACTTCAGCAAAGTGGCCAGATATAAAATTAGCTCAGACAAATTAGTAGCCTTCCTATAATCAAAGGATAAACAGGATGAGAAAGAAATTAGGGAAACCGAATTCTTCACAATAGTCACAAACAATGTATCTTGGTGTAGTTCTAACCAAAAAAGTAAAAGCTTTGTATGACAAGAACTTCAAGTTTCTGAAGAAAGAAATTGAAGAAGACCTCAGAGGATGGAAAGGTCTTCTATGCTCATGGATTGGCAGGATTAATATAGTAAAAAATGACCATCTTGCCAAAAGCAATGTATAGATTCAATGCAATCCCCATCAAAATTCCAACTCAATTCTTCACAGAATTAGAAAGAACAATGCTCAAATTCATCTGGAATAACAACAACAAAAACAGTAAGATAACTAAAACTATTCTCAATAATAAAAAACTTCTGGAGGAATCACCATCCAGGACCTCAAGCAGTACCACAGAGAAATGAATTCATGAAATTCCTAGGCAAATGGATGGAACTAGAAAATATTATCCTGAGTAAGGTAGCCCAATGACAAAAGAACACAGACAGTATGCACTCACTGATAAGTGGATAGATATTAGCACAAAAGCATGGAGTACCCAAGATACAATTCACAGACCAAATGAAACTCAAGAAGAAGGAAGACCAAAGTTTTGAAATTTTGGTCCTTCTTAGAAGGGGGAACAACATGCCCATGTGAGGAGATACAGAGACAAAGTGTGGAGCATAAACTGAAGGAAAGACCATCCAGAGACTGTCCCTCCTGGGGATCCATCCCATACACAGTTACCAAACCAAGTCTCTATTGTGGATACAAACAAGTGCTTGCTGACAGGAGCCTGATAAAGCTGTCTCCTGAGAGGCTCTGCCAATACCTGAAAAATATAGAGGATGGTGCTCTCAGCCAACCATTGGACTGAGCACAAAGTACCCAATGGAGGAGCTAGAGAAAGAACAGAAGTGACTGATGGAGCTTGTAGCCCCATAGGAGGAACAATAATATGAACCAACCAGTACCCTCAGAGCTCCCAGGGAATAAACCACCAAACAAAGAATATGCATGGAGGGGCCTATGGTTCCAGCTGCATATGTAGCAGAGGATGGCCTTGTTGGAAATCAAAGGGAGGAGAGACCCTTGGTCCTGAGAAGGCTCGATGCTCCAGTGTAGTGGGATGCTGGGACAGGGAAGTGGGAGTAGGTGGGTTGGTGAGCAAGGGGAGGATGATGGGAAAGAGGATAACATTTGAAATGTAAATTTTAAAAAATCTATTTTAAAAAAATAAGATAGACTGGAAGCCGCTGTTTTAGTTCTCTTTCCTGTCTTGTAAGATGGAGAGTGAAAAATCGAAGAAGAAACTTGTAGCCAAGAAGGCCGGTGGTATTGCTGCTGCCACTGGTGCCCAAGCTGCTAGTGCAGCCAAAAAGGGTGACCCTTAAGTCAAAACATCCAGGAATTGAAAGCCGCATTGCAGCTGAAACTCCATCCTGGTTACAGGAGTTGGCAGGTACTCCAGGTCTGCTATGTATTCCAGAAAGGATTTGTGGAAAAGGAAATGCTCAGCTGCCAAACCCAAGGTTGAAAGGAAGAAGACAAAGGAGAAGGTCCTTGCTTCTGTCACAAAAACACTTGGTGGAGACAAGGACAGTTGTCTCCAAGTAGGGAAGCTTCAAAAAATGCCTAGGTATCCTATCGAAGATGTGCCTCTGAAGGTGCTGAGCCACGGCAGAAACCCCTTCAGTCTGTATGTGAGACCGCTGAGCTCCAGCATCACTCCCAGGACTGGACTGTCCTGATCATCCTCACTGGGTGCCACGGGGGCAAGAGAGTGGATTACTTGAAGCAGATTATTATCTCTTGCTCTCAACAGAGTTTCTCTGTGCAGAGCACACCAGAAATTGTCATCACCACCTCTACAGCAAGGTTAAAATCCCCAAACACCTGTCAGATGCTTACTTCAAAAATAAGAAGCAGATGCACAAACCCGGGCACCAGGAGAGTGAGATCTTAGAAGATTACAAAGCATCTCAAGGCTGATCAGAAAACTGTGGACTTGCAGATTTTGCCAAAGATTAAAGCTGTTCCTCAGCTCCAGGGCTACCTTCAATCCCAGTTCTCCTGATAAATGGGATGTATCCTCACAAACTGATGTTCTAAATTGGTTAACAACCTAATTAAACAGCTTCACATGTAAGAACAAAAATAAAACCAAGAAAAAAGGAAATGGAATCCTCCTTCTCCATCTGCACTCCAAATGTCATCAGTTGTGGAGATCTACAATTAAGCAACCTGATCACATTTTTGTTTTATTTTGTTTTTAGGTTTCTTTGTTTGTTTGTTTGTTTGCTTGCTTGCTTGTTTTGTTGAGTGAGGGAGGGCTTCTAAGTGTAGTGTTGGATGTCCTGAGACTAGCTGCTTAGACCAGACTGGCCTCAATCTCAGAGATTAGTTCACCATTGCCTCCTAAATGATGGGATTAAAGGTATGTACCACCATTGTCCATCTTTTATCAGAATTTTTAAGAGTTCTCTTCTACAGTGGTTTTCTGTCTAGGCTATTACTTTGGGGGAGGGAGTATGAGTGATTATAGGTGTTGTCACAGGCGCCTTCTACACCCCTCTCTCTGTAGTCATTAATATCAAAGCAAAAGTAGTTTCATTGCCCTTACAGGCAGCACGAGTTGAGATCTTGTCATTACACAAGGTTTCTGGCAATAGTATGGACTGTGGACATCCACATGATCTCCAGGTGAGAATAGGCCAAGGACCTCAGCATGGTCTCCAGTGGCAGTATAGACTATGAGCACAAACACAGCTTTCTGTTCCTAAACAGGTCATGGACACCCTTACAACCTTCAGAGGGAAGCCCTAGACACCCACATGGCTTCAGTCATCACCAGAGGCCATAGACACCTCCATGGTTGTTGTGGTATCATGGGCCACAGACATCAACACAGACTCCAGCTGCAGTAGGACCATGGTCCCAGACATGGTGATTGGTAGCACTAAGGATCTGGACATCACTCATGGCCTTGTAGCAGTACAAGCCAGTCATATCAACATAGCCCCAGGCAGAAGCTCTACCTACAGTCATTGGGGTGGCCTCAGGTGTCAGCCCAGGCCACAGGCATTCATAGGGCCTTTGATGGTGGTAACGTGGACCAGGGACATCAAGACAGCTCCCTGCGTTTTTTTTTCTAGTTTCTGGTTATTTTGAATAAAGCTCCTATAAACATGGGTGAGCAGTTGTCTTTGTGGTATGGTGGAATTTCTTTTAGGTGTACGCTTAAGGGTGGGATAGCTAGGTCTTGTGGTAGAAGTGATCCAAATTTTCTGAGAAACTGCCAGATTGATTTCCAAAGTGGTTATAGAAGCTTACACTACCACCATCAATGAAAGAGTATTCCCCGTTCTCCACGTCCTCGACAGCATATGCTTTCACTTGAGTTTTTGATCTTAGCAATTCTGGATGGTGTAAGATAGACTCTCAGAGTCCTTTTGATTTGCATTTTGTTAGTGACTAACAGCATTGAACATCTCTTTAAATTTTTCTCAGCCATTCAATATTTCTCCATTAAGAAGTCTCTGTTTAGCTGTGCACTCCATTTTTAAATTTGGTTATTTGGCTTTTTGGTGTTTAATTTTTTAAGTACTTTATATATTTTGGATATTAGTTAGACCTCTCTTTGATGTAAGGTTAATGATGATGTGTTCTTTACCCATTCTTTAGGCTGCCATTTTGTTCTATTGGCACTGTCCTTTGCCTTACAGATGCTTTTCAGTTTCATGAGGCCCCAGTCATTAATTGCTGGTCTTAGTGTTTGAATTGGTGTTCTGTGCGATTCATATCCCAGAACAACTGGGGTTCCATATACTCCATATGTTTCCTCTAAGTGTGTCCAGATTCTGCTGCACACTGGGATAGAAGACTGAAGTGGGATCTGGAAAAGGTGGGGTCTGCAGGATCCCACACCATTTGTTTGTTATTGCCTTATGGGGAGGAGGATTCTCCAAGGATTTTTAATGAAGCCACTCTTGCTTATGTGCATTCCTATATTCAGGCTCACCATGTAGGTATACACTTTATCTGGAGTGCACAAGAGCTATATGTCAACCATGGAAATTGGAAAGAGATTCTTCTTAGGGTGAAGCTTCATTGGCTTGAGTTTAAAGTACTATGAATGCTTCATTTGTCAAGAGAGACATTCTAGGAATCTTAGGTATGTGCTGGATGGGATTTTATGGAATGGGAGAGTTAAACTTCTGGGCTTAATAAGGAGTATGCGATATTCATTCAGGCAGAGGGTTAGAGGTCAGGCTCCTCAGATTTTAGAGAAAAGAGGAAGCCCCTGCCCCTAAGAAAAGGGAGGCCTCCATTTTGTGCTTAGCTCAGAGGAGCTATCCAGACATGGTAGACTACAACCTTAGTAGTAAGGTACAACAGTGTTCTGTTCAGGATATCGTCACCTGTATCAACATATTCAAGATTATTCCCCACGATTTCTTCAATTAGATTTAGGGTACCTGTTTTATTTAATGAGGTCTTTGATACACTTGGACTTGAGTTTTGTGCAGGATGATAAACATATGTTTATTTGCATTCTTCTACGTGATGATCCAGAAAATAGAGCTCAGGGCCAGCATGATGATCACCTCTGTTGGCTGTGTCCAGGAAGATGTGAATGTTCTTTGGGTTCTGCAGCTCTTCTTAGGAAGAGAGGTAGAGGTATGGGAATACAGGTGGAACTTAGAGTATAGAGCACAATTCACCTCTGTTGGCTGTGCCTCAGATTGTCTGACCAGGTAGAGGATAGGTTAGGTGGTGTCCTATCTGGGTGTTTCTGGGGGCAGACAGGTCTCCTTGGGAGGAAAGGCAATGGAGCTTGGCAGACAGTGTGCAGCTCACCACTTTTGGCTGACTCCCAGATGGACCCAGAAGCCATGGAAGCAATTTCTAATAACAACTTTTACAGAAGGAGTTAGAAATGATACTCTGCCACTCAGATGGATTCAAACAGGATATTGGGATATGTAATCTCAGTGTTATGGATAATTTGATGGCAACTAAACATAGGCTACAATCATTTGAAATGAAGGAACTTCAGTTAAGAAAAAAGTATCCACAAGATCAAGCTGTAGGCAAGCATATAGGGTATTTTGTTAGTGATTTGTAGGGAAAGGGCAACCAATTGTGGGTGATTCCATCCCTAGGCTGGTAGTCCTGGGTTCTATAAGAAAGAAAGCTGAGAAAATCAGTAAACATCACCCCTCTATGGCCTCTGTGTAAGCACGTGCCACAAAATTCCTGCCCTGTTTGAGTTCTTATTCTGGTTTCCTTCAATGATGTACTACAATATGATAGTATAGGCCAAATAAATATTTTCCTCCCCAACTTGCTTTTTGGTCATGATGTTCCATTACAACAACAGAAACCACAACTAAGAAACTCAGTATACTTCAACATTATCATACACACACACACAGACACACACAGACACACACACACACACACAATGTAAGTAAATCTATTTTTTAATATCATAGAGAGTAATATATTTCATTGGTCTGTTATTAGATAAATGAGTCATTGTACTTAGTTCTAATTCATCCCTAGTGCCAACCATCATCCATGCTTCCCCTCTTTACTCCAATAATACCCACATCTATTTCTATGACATTAGTATTCCTACTAATGATTCTTACTAAGGAGTATTAGGATACCTCCACTTTATCCTGTCACTTAATTTTTCATTCATATCTCATTATTTCTTTTCTATAACATGAAAAGCCATGATAAAACCAAGATGTAGGTTTCTCAAAAACCTAAAAACAGAGCAACACATGGCACAGCCTTTTGTGAATTCATTTACTAGAGAGTAGAATTAGATTATCTAAGAGTTGAGTGTATACTAACACTAAAGTAAAGTGTTATAACTTCTAGGAACTCTCAAATAAAATGAATTAGAAGATGCATGTGTGCATAAAACAGCGTGAATATACATCTATAATAACTCTAAGATCTCCTCATCTTTTTCTGTGTCAAGCTATACAGAAATTCGGGCAAATGTTCCAATTCTAATTCAGTACCACACAGTTAATTCTAGTCTTCCTCTTTGCTATGTGAAATACATTTCCAACAGTTAGAAAGCAAGTACTTCTATCTGAAATCTTTGGTTCAGTCTGCATGACATTTTCAGGACTACTAATCTTATACAAGAAATAACTTTATCAATGAAGGCCCACTTTCTGTTGCCTTCAGCCACATAGATTGCATCAACTTTCTGCTCCCTAGCTTAGTATCTCTTCCCCTCCACTTTAAACTCCATTATGCTATCTGTATTGCAGCTAAATCTCTTATTAAAAATACAGATTCAATCTTGAGATTCCATACCCCCAATTTGATTTTTAAAGCATATTGATACAGCAATATTTAGAATATGTGCTATAAAGTTTTCTAACATTTTGACAAATACATATTATTCTATATGTAGCACTATAGATAATTTCATAATGCCAGCTTATAGGGTTCGACTAAACATGAGGAAAATAGATTTTGTTCTAGTTTGTCTCTTTCTAAGCATTCATTTTTAGATAGATCTAAGTTTTTGATATTTCATATTATTTCTACCCACAAAATATTTCACATTTCTCTCAGATATATTGGTGAGATTCCCTTAGATTTTTGAGAAAATATTTGCCCTTCTCTTTTTAAGAATAATTTTCTTAGCTATTTTCTCTTGCTGTGCTAAGACATCATGACCATGAAAACTTGTAAAATAAGACAATTAAGGGCTCATGATTCCGCAGGGTGAGAAATCATGTTTATGACTATCACAACAGAAAGTTTTGCAGCAGGCAAGCTGACAGCCATTGTACTGGATCAGTTGCTGGAGCTTACATCTGATCCACAGCAGAAAGCAGACGGGGAAGGGGAGAAAGAAAGAGAGAGGTAGAGAGAAAGAGAAAGAGAGAGCTACAATGGCAGAGAGACAGAAAGACAGAAAGACACACACACAGAGAGACAGAGAGACAGAGAAAGAGACAGAGCCAGAGAGATAGCATAGCTGGGGATGGCATGGGGTTTTGAAACCACAAAGCCCAGTGACACTCTTTTGCTCTAAGAAAGTCTCACCTCTTAATCATTCCTAAACAGATTCACCAACAGGGGAACAAGCATTGAAATATGAGAGCCTACATGGGCCCTTCTCATTTAAAATACACAATGATTTTGTTGGCTATAAAATTCTAAACTCTGGAGTGTACTTTCTCTTCCTTGTCTATTCAGATTCTGTTCTGATTATGTTTTTATATGTAATGACATCTATTGAGAAAACTGCATTTTCCAAATTTTTATCCACAAAAAAAAGTTGATTTTGGATGGAGCTGTATTCAGAATTCAAATTCCCATCTGGGAAGCTATTTGCAGTATGTCTAAAAAAACTGTTAAAGATGAACCCTTGGTTCTTCAGCCACCAACTGCAAAGATGGGGCTGTACACCTAATGAGCTTCTTTGAATATCACAAACACCACACACTATAGTGAGATTTTTCTGCATTCTCTACACTAATGCAAAATGTAAGCAGCAGCATCTCTACAGTTAGTAGCTTTGAGATCAAGCCATATATAAGTAAAACAAGTGCCATCCAGAAGTCCACAGCTCGTTCAGACCCTATGACATCACAATCCTCTTTATTCACCCTTGGAGCTGAATAGAGCCTTTTATAAAGCACCATAAATATTCTCTTTTCCTCTTAAACTCAGTGTTGAAGTGCTCTTCTCTGCTACAGGGCAGCTAACAAATTGCCCTGTTGACTTAGATTATCTCCATAGGCATAAAGTCATGAATAACTGGTGGAGAGAGCAGAACTCAGCTGCCCTGACAGATTTAGTCTTGGACACAGGACATGTTTCACACAAATAGTCTGCTCTAAAAGACAATGAATTCAGTACAGTGAAGCTGCCTTCCAACATAATACGTGACTGACTTTGGGCCTGATTTGAATGCTCTGCAAAAACATGAAATGGTCTCCTTGGATTTAAAACACATTGTTAGAATATTAACTAAAATTTACATTTACATAGATTTTTTTGAGCCAAGATTAACCACAATGGTAAGACTTGGTAATATGCTTAGAACAACAATGCTAATAATACATATCCCCACCCCCCAAACATAGAACATTGCTCAAACCTCAGTATTTTTGTGTCTCATAATCAAGCCAAAATAAAACTATTATAACTAACATGAAATCTTTGTCCTGTACGTCAGTGAAGGACACACAGACATTCTGTAACTCACAAGACCTACAATTAACTTCAAGAAGCTATGAGAAACATCAAAGCCAATGTTGATTTCAGACTTTCACATTTCTGATTGCTTAAGCAAGGTTTTCTGCAGAGCTGATTGACCAAATTCTTTTGTTTACTAATACATGGGTAAGGGTGTGGAAAGTGAGAAAAATTTCCCATCCCTGTATCCATAACCGTATTGGTTAGTAGAAGCACTATCATCTTTCTGTATTCACTGTGGCCTTTGCAGATATACAGATTTTCTTTAACCTCTGATGGTAGCAGAAAAGATTATACTGGTTAAGTCAAGAATGCCCTATGGTATCTGTCATATTCCACAGTGATTTCAAAGAGTCTGTCCTTTACATGTACAGATTGCTTGCCACCTTTTTGTTCCTCTGGCTGCCATCATTCTGGACAAAGGACAGTCTCGTTCCTGAGAATAAATGCACTATTTAATTGGCTATGTATTAGAAATCCTGGGAGATTGGTGTAAGAATGTTCACAAATTCTCTTTTAATATTACTAGAATGTACACATGACCTCCATTACCCTTATTGCATTTCTGGGCAATGTTTCATAATCTAAATCACTACCTAGTTCAGGTGTTCTACCTCTCACTGATCTAGCACTCCGATTTCTAGATGTTCCACTCCACTCTTAGAAAGTATTAATAGTAGGCTAGAAAGATGGCTCCTTGGTTAAGAGCACTGACTGCTCTTCCAGAGGTCCTGAGTTCAATTCCCAGGAACCACATTGTGGCTCACAACCATCTTTAATGGGATCTGATGCCCTCTTCTGGTATGTTTGAAAACAGTGACAGTGAACTTATATAAAACAAATAAATCATTAAAGAAAAAAAGAAAATGTTAATAGTATACAATGTATGTGCAAGGTGAAGGTCATGCAGAGGCATAGGGAGAAACAATGGAGCAGATATAGAAACCCCAGAAAAGACTGCCCAACCGTATTTTGTATTCTAGCAAAATGTAATCATGAAACTTCCATATTTATTGGAGGGACATAACGCTATCCAGGCTTCTCTGCCAGTGTGTGGTAAAAAGCTCTAGAGCCGTGTCAACCAAAATCAGGAAATGTATTTACAATATATGAGTGCCCCAGTGAAAACAGACAAAGAGACACAGTGAACACTTCCTTCTTCCTTTCATTGCTGGGAAGTCATCTGCCTTGAACCTGCACAGACCCCACGAATACTACCTCAGCTCTGTGAGTTCATCTGGACATCAGTCCTCTGTGACTTTAAGGCACTGCTTTATGTTGTTGTTGCTATTGTTATTTGTTTGTTTCCTTTCTGTTTGTACTTTCACCCTTAAGCAAGAAGCTATCTGCAACTGGTACATACTTGTTTTCTCTGACGGTGTTCCACTGAGTATATTAGCTACATAGGCCACGCCCAGTAGCAGATGGTCAGTACAAAATGAGTTCTGTGATGTTCTTTGGTTGTCACTTTGTAGATTTTTCATTTTGAAATCAATCCATATATAAGTAACACAAGTGCCATCCAGAAGTCCACAGCTCATTCAGACACGATGTAGACTTTTTGTCTCATATTGCTTTGTTTGCATATCTATTGTCTTACTTGTCTTTTTTATTTTTGCTTATGTATCATGCTTTCCAATTTTGTGTTTATTTGTGTGTGTGTGTGTGTGTGTGAGTGTGTGCTTGTTGGTGTGTGTGTCTGTGCATGTGTATGGGTGTGTTTCTTTTCTATTTCTCCTTTTATTTTTCTTTTTTAGTATTCTGTTTTGCCTTTTTGCCTGTTTGTTTTCTGAAATGAAGAAGCAAGGTCATGGACTTTGGTGGATAGGGAGATGGGGAGGATATAGAAAGAGTATGAGGAACTGAAAGCATTATCAGAATGTATAAATAAACTTTTAAGTAAGCTATAACAAAGGAAACAAAACAAAACAAAAAAAAGACATATCCTTCCTCTTTAGTAAGAATTGCAGACTGAGACAAGCTTGACTGAGCCAGGAGAAAGGACATTTTTGATGTCAGCCTTCCTGGTATTCTAATTGTTCCCCCAACATTTGGCTTGCAGACCTTGGATCACTGTATGCTCATTATCCAGTCTTGTTCTTAAAAAATGTGTGTGTGTGTGTGTGTGTGTGTGTGTGTGTGCATGTGCATGCCTGTGCTTGTATGTGTGTGCATAAATTTGTTTAGCTATGTGTGACATTTTTAACTGTATAAGAACATGATTATTTTCTCTTTTCTGGACAGAGCTCACATTTATAATTTCAGCTATTTATGTCCCCTGCCTGAGCACTGGCCTTAGTCCACACAGGCCATCAACAATCATACTGGAACAGGGATCGTTCATAACACTTCTGGTAATCAGTCTGTAATTTTTAACTCAAGATAGAATTCATCTCATTTGCTTTTAGGCCTTTGCATTTTGCATTTGTTATTTTTAATCAATTTTAATTGCACTAATTTCCATATTTTACTAAGAATTTAATAACTATCCCATACCTTTTCAAATAGATCAGTTTGAATTTGTTTAAAACACCTTCCTTAATCTTTATACTGTTTAATGTTGTGTAAATTTCTTTCTCTGATTAATCTTATCACAGGCATTATCTATTGCTGGTCAATTCAAATTAATTAATATAATACAAATAATATTTTGCTTTGCTTATTTCCTGTTATCCTTATTTCTCTTGTTTTTAAAGACTTTATTGTTATGTTTTTAACTATATATTACTTTACTCCTTATTTTGATATTATTGTTTTCTGGCATTGAGGTACCTTGAGCTTTAATTGACTATGCTTATGTTAGAAGCCTCTCTCTGTTGTGTCCTTCAATGATATTATTGTGTGGTAGGTATGGATCTGAACTTCTGCCGAAGTCCTATTCTGCTCTTTGATTCATGTGTTTTTAATGTCCTATTCTGCTCTTTGATTCATGTGTTTTTAATGTATTCTGAAAGACTCTCAGCTATTATTTCAAATGTTCTGCTTCGTTTATATATATATATATATATATTTGTGTGTGTGTGTATGTGTGTGTGTGTATATGTGTGTATGTGTGTATGCATGTGTGTATGTATGTGTGTATGTTTGTACATATATGTGTATGTGTGTATGTATGTGTGTGTATGTATGTGTATGTATGTGTGTGTATGCATGTGTGTGTGTATGTGTGTGTATATGTGTGTGGGTATGTGTGTGTGCCTGTATATCTCCCCACCCCAACTCAGGACCTACGTCACAGGCCTTGTCCTTCTACCTTGTTCTTATAATCTCTAATTTCCTTTTAAGTGATCCTGTTCATGTTGCATTCTGGGTAATCTACAAACACATTTTATTTTCTTAATTGTGTACCTGATAATTTCAAAATCTGTGTCTGTGTGATTTATAAACATAGATTTTTTTCCCCAACTCTCAGTGATCTTTGTCACAATCCAGTTTTTAATTATGAGAGTGAAGACTGTAGTGGCCATATTTAATGTAAAACTTCTTGATCATGATAAATCAATGTGGAAGCCATTTGATTTACCAGTCTTTTATTTTTTTTATTCGATGAATTTTTTATTTACGTATCAAATGATTTCCCCTTTTCTGGGTCCCCACTCCCTGCAAGTCCCATAAGCCCTCTTCCCTCCCCCTGTTCCTCCATCTACTCCTTCCCACTTCCCTGTTCTGGTATTCCCCTATACTGTTGCAATGAGTCTTTCCAGAACCAGGCGCCACTCCTCTGCTCTTTTTGGACATCATTTAATATGTGGATTATGTTTTGGGTATTCCAAGCTTCTAGGTTAATATCCACTTATCAGTGAGTGCATACTATGATTGATCTTTTGAGACTGGGTTACCTCACTTAGTATGATGTTCTCCAGCTCCATCCATTTGTCTACGAACTTCATGAATTCATTGTTTCTAATGGCTGAATAGTACTCCACTGTGTAAATATACCACATTTTTTGTATCCATTTCTTCATTGAGGGACACCAGGGTTCTTTAGAGCTTCTGGCTACTACAAATAGGGCTGCTATGAACATAGTGAAGCATGTGTCCTTATTACATGCGGGGGAATCCTCTGGGTATATGCCCAGGAATGGTTAGCAGGGTTCTCCAGAAGTGCCATGCCCAGTTGTCTGTGGAAATTCCAGACTGATTTCCAAAGTGGTTGCACCATCTTACAATCCCATCAGCAGTGGAGGAGTGTGTCTCTTTCTCCACATCCTCGCCAACACCTGCTGTATCCTGAGTTTTTTGACCTTAGCCATTCTGACTGGTGTGAGGTGAAATCTCAGGGTTGTTTTGATTTGCATTTCCCTAATGATTAATGATGTTGAACATTTCTTAAGGTGTTTCTCAGCCCTCTGAAGTTATTCATGTGAAAATTCTTTGTTTAGCTTGGTACCCTACTTTTTAATGGGGTTATTTGGTTCTCTAGGTTCTACTTTCTTGAGTTCTCTGTATATATTAGATATTAGCCCTCTGTCAACTTTAGGGTTGGTGAAGATCCTTTCCCAATCTGTTGGTTGACGTTTTGTCCTTTTGACAGTGTCCTTTGCCTTACAGAAACTTTGTAGTTTTATGAGGTTCCATTTGTCAATTCTTGATCTTAGAGCATAAGCTATTGGTGTTCTATTCAGGAACTTTTCCCCTGTGCCCATGTTCTCAAGGGTCTTCCCCAGTTTCTTTTCTATTAGTTTCAGTGTGTCACGTTTTATGTGGAGGTCCTTGATCCATTTGGAGTTGAGATTAGTACAAGGAGACAAGAATGGATCGATTCGCATTCTTCTGCATGCTGACCTCCAATTGAACCAGCACCATTTGTTGAAAAGGCTATCTTTTTTCCACTGGATGCTTTCAGCTCCTTTGTCGAAGATCAAGTGACCATAGGTGTGTGGGTTCATTTCTGGGTCTTCAATCCTATTCCATTGATCGGCTTGCCTAACATTGTACCAACACCATGCAGTTTTTATCACTATTGCTCTGTAGTAAAGTTTGAGATCTGGGATACTGATTCCCCCAGAAGTTCTTTTACTGTTGAGAATAGTTTTAGCTATCCTGGGTTTTTTGTTATTCAAGATGAATTTGAGCATTGCTCTTTCTAGCTCTATGAAGAACTGGGTTGGGATTTTGATGGGGATTGCATTGAATCTGTAGATTGCCTTTGGCAATATGGCCATTTTAACTATATTAATCCTGCCAATCCATGAGCATGGAAGATATTTCCATTTTTCTGAGATCTTCTTCGATTTCCTTCTTCAGAGTTCTGAAGTTCTTGTCATAAAGTTTTTTCACATGTTTGGTTAGAGTCTCCCCAAGATACTATGCTTTTTGTGGCTATTGTGAAGGATGTCATTTCCCTAATTTCTTTCTCAGTCTGCTTATCCTTTATGTATCTAAAGGCTACTGATTTGCTGGAGTTGATTTTGTAGCCAGCCACTTTGCTGAAGTTGTTTATCAGTTGTAGTATTTCTCTAGTAGAGATTTTTGGGTCACTTAAGTATACTATTATATCATCTGCAAATAGTGATAGTTTGACTTCATCCTTTCCAATTTGTATCCCTTTGACCTCCTTATGTTGTCTAATTGCTCTAACTAGGACTTCAAGAACTATATTGAAAAGATATGGAGAGAGGGGGCAGCCTTGTCTAGTCCCTGATTTTAGTGGGATTGCTTCAAGTTTCTCTCCATTTAGTTTGATGTTGGCTACCGGTTTGCTGTATATTGCTTTTACTATGTTTATATATGGGCCTTGAATTTATTTCCTTTCCAAGACTTTTAGCATGAAAGGATGCTGAATTTGGTCAAATGCCTTTTCAGCATCTAATGAAATGATCATGTGTTTTTTTTTCTTTGATTTTGTTTATGTAGTGGATTGCATTGATGGATTTCCTTATATTGCACCATCCCTGCATCCCTGGCATGAAGCCTACTTGATCCTGATTGATGATCGATTTGATGTGTTCTTGGATTCGGTGGGCAAGAATTTTATTGAGTATTTTTTGCATTGATATTCATAAGAGAAATTGGCCTGAAATTCTCTTTCTTAGTTGGATCTTTGTGTGGTTTTGGTATCAGTGTAATTGTGGCATCATAGATGGAGTTGGGTAGTGTTCGTTCTGTTTTTATTTGGTGGAATAGTTTGAAGAGTATTGGTGTTAAGTCTTCTTTTAAGGTCTGATAGAATTTTGCACTGAAACCGTCTGGTCCTGTGCTTCTTTTGGTCGGAAGGCTATCTATGACCCCTTCTATTTCTTAAGGGGTTATGGGTCTGTTTAGATGATCTGTTTGATCCTGGTTTAATTTTGGTATTTGGTATCTGTTTAAGAAATTGTCCATTTCCTCCAGATTCTCCAGTTGTGCTGAGTACAGGCTTTTGTAGTAGGATCTGATGATTTTCTGAATTTTCTCAGTTTCTGTTGTAATATTTCTAATAATCTCCCTTTTCATTTCTAATTTTGTTAATTTGGATACTTTCTCTGTACCCTTTGGTTAGTCTGGCTAAGGGTTTATCTATCTTGTTGATTTTTTCAAAGAACCAGCTCCTGGTTTTGTTGATTCTTTGTATGGTTCTCTTGGTTTCTACTTGACTGATTTCAGCCCTGAGTTTGATGATTTCCTGTCTTCTCCTCCTTTTGGGTGAATTAGCTTCTTATTGTTCCAGGGCTTTCAGCTGTTCCATTAATCTTCTAGTGTATGCTCTCTCGAATTTTTTTTGGAGGCACTCAAAGCTATAAATTTTCCTCTTTGCACTGCTTTCATTGTGTCCCATAGATTTGTGCATGTTGTGCCTTCAATTTCATCAAATTCTAAAAAATCTTCGATTTTTTTATTTCTTCCTTTATCAAGGTATCATTGAGTAGAGTATTGTTCAGTTTCCATGTTTATGTAGGAGTTCTGTTGTTTTTATTGTTATTAAATACCACTTTTACTCCATAGTGATCTGATAGGAGGCATAGGATTATTTCAATCTTCTTATATTTGTTGAGGTCTGTCAAATGATTGATTTTGGAGAAGGTACCATTAGGTGCTGAGAAAAAGGTATATTCTTTTGCTGAATATTCTGAGAAAAAGGTATATCCTTTGTGATGAAAAGTTCTATATATATCTGTTAAATCCAATTGGTCCAATGTTTCAATTAGTTTCACTGTCTCCCTGTTCAGTTTGTTTTCCTGATCCGTCCATTAATGACAGTGCAGTGTTGAAGTAACCCACTATTATTGTGTTAGGTGCAATGTGTGCTTTGAGCTTCAGTAAAGTTTCTTTTATGAATGAGGGCGCCCTTGTATTTGGAAAATAGATGTTCAGGATTGAGAGTTCTTCTTGACGGATTTTTCCTTTGACCAGCAAGAAGTGACCTTCCATGTCTCTTTTGATGACATTAGGTTGAAAATCAATTTTATCTGATATTAGAATGGCAACTCCGGCTTGTTTCCTGAGACCATTTGCTTGTAGAATTGTCTTCCAGCCTTTTACTCTAAGGTAGTTTTGTCTTTGACACTGAGGTGTGTTTCCTGTATGCAGCAAAATGAAGAGTCCTGTTTATGTAACCAGTCTGTTAGTCTATATCTTTTTATTGGGCAACTGAGTCCATTGATGTTAAGAGATATTAAGGAGTAATGGTTATTGCTTCCCATCATTTTTGATGTTAATTTTATACTTATGTGGTTATCTTCTTTTGGGTTTGTTGAAAGAAGCTTAATATCCTGCTTTTTCCAGGGTACAGTTTCCCTCATTGTAATGGTGTTTTCCTCCTATTATCCTTTGTAGAGCTGGGTTTGTGGAAAGATATTGTGTAAATTTGGTTTTGTCATGGGATATCTTGGTTTCTCCATCTATAGTGATTGAGAGTTTCGCTGGGTATAGTAGTCTTGGCTGGCATTTGTGTTCTCTTAGAGTCTGCATGAGCTCTGCTCAGGATCTTCTAGCTTTCATGGTCTCTGGTGAGAAGTCTGGTGTAATTCTGATAGGTCTTTCTTTATATGTTACTTGCCCTTTTTCTCTTACTGCCCTAAGTATTCTCTCTTTGTTTAGTACAATTGGGGTTTTGATTATTATGTGATGAGAGGTATTTCTGTTCTGGTCCAGTCTGTTTGGAGTTCTGTAGGCTTCTTGTATATTCATGGGCATCTCTCTCTTTAGGTTAGGGAAGTTTTCTTCCATAATTTTGTTGAAGATATTTGCTGGCCCTTTAAGTTTTAAATCTTTACTCTCATCAATTCTTATAATTCTTAGATTTGGCTTTCTCATTGTGTCCTGGATTTCCTGGATGTTTTGGTTTACAAGCTTTTCGCATTTTGCATTTTCTTTGACTGTTGAGTCCATGGTTTCTATGGTATCTTCGGCATCTGAGATTCTTTCTTCTATATCTTGTATTCTGCTGTTGATATTTGCATCTATGGTCCCGGATTTCTTCCCAAGGTTTTCTATCTCCAAAGTTGCCTCCCTTTGTGCTTTCTTGGTTGTTTCTACTTCTGTTTTCAGATCCTGGAAGTTTTTGCTCAGTTCCATGATTTGCTTGTTTGTGTTTTCCTCTAATTTTTTGAGAGATTTTTGTGTTTCCTCTTTCATGACTTCTGCCTGTTGATCAAAGTTCTCTTGTATTTTTTTTAAGTGATTTTTGCATTTCTTCCTTATTGGCTACAAACTTCTGACCCATATTGTCCTGAATTTCTATAAGTTATTTTTGTGTTTCCCTTGTAAGGGCTTCTAGCTTTTGATCATTTTTCTCCTGAATTTCTTTAAGAGATTTATTTATGTCCTTCATGTTTTCCTCTAAGAGCATCCTTACCAGTGCTTTTAAATCCAACTCTTCTTTTTCTGGTATGTTGGGGTATCCAGGACTTGCTATTGTTGGAGAATTGGGTACAGTTGCTGCCGTAATGCTTTGGTTTCTGTTAGTAATGCTCCTATGCTTGCCTTTAGCCATCTAGTTCTCACTGGTGTTAGATGGTCTTATTGTCACTGGCTGGTGCCACGACCTATTGTGGACCTTTAGGGCTATTTCCATGACACTGGATGACTGGGTTTCCTCTGGCACAGATTACTGATATGCTGCCTTCCTTTTTTGTGCTTTTGGAGCCCTGCTCAGTCTTGCCTCAAGAAAAGTTATACTAGGGTTGTCAAGGTGAACCAGGTGTTCTCAGACTGCTCTGTTATGGAGCAAAGATGGTGAGTGGGGGGTCACTCCCTCTGTTGATTCTCACGTAGGATACAGGCCCCACAACTGACCGGCTTGCAGATAAACTGCTTATGTTCTCAGGTCCTGAGCACAGGCAGATCCCTGGAGATTTGCACCCCCAGAGATCTTTTTTTTTATGTTTTTATTTTTTTATTCAATATATTTTTTATTTACATTTCAAATGATTTCTCGTTTTCTAGACTCCTACTCCCCGAAAGTCCCATCAGTCCCCTTCCCTCCCCCTGTTTTCCCACCCAACTCTTCCCACTTCCCTGTTCTGGTTTTGCACTATACTGCTTCACTGAGTCTTTCCAGAACAAGGGGCCACTACTCAGTTCTTCTTGTACCTCATTTGATGTGTGGATTATGTTTTGGGTATTCCAGTTTTCTAGGTTAATATCCACTTATTAGTGAGGGCATACCATGATTCATCTTTTAAGTCTGGGTTACCTCACTTAGTATGATGTTCTCCAGCTCCATCCATTTGCCTAAGAATTTCATGAATTCATTGTTTCTAATGGCTGAATAGTACTCCATTGTATATATATATATATATATATATATATATATATATATATATATACCACATTTTTTGCAACCACTCTTCTGTTGAGGGATACTTGGGTTCTTTCCAGCTTCTGGCAATTATAAATAGGGCTGCTATGACCATAGTGGAACATGTATCCTTATCACATGCTGGGGAATCTCACCCCCAGAGATCTTAAGCTCCGGACAATACAGTACCTAGTGATGTTTTTCTGCCCTGGCAGGCCACAAAGATGGCCATGGGATTTGCTCCCTCTGCTGTTCTCCGTGAAGGATACAGGATCCACGACCTACCAGCTGGGAGATGAGCCACCTGTGTGCTCAGGTCCTGGGTGCAGGCAGACCTCTGGCAATTTGCACCCCCAGAGATCTAAAGCTCAGGGTGATACAGTACCTAGTGAAGCTCTTCTGCTCTGGTAGGCAGAGAATATGGTCGCAGGGGTTCTCTCCCTCTCCTGGTCTCCAGGCAGGACATAGGCCCCACGCCAGGCGGACTGGCAGACAAACCGCCTATGTGCTCTGATCTTGGGTGTAGGCAGACCCCTGGTGATTTACACCCCCAGAGATCTAAAGCTGGGGTGATACAGTACCTAGTGAAGCTCTTCTGCTCCAGCAGGCAGTGAATATGGCCGCAGGGATTCTCTCCCTCTGCTGGTCTCCAGGCAGGACACAGTCCCCTCGACCGGCAGACTGGCAGATGAACCACCTATGTGCTCAGTTCCTGAGTGCAGGCAGACCCCTGGCAGTTTGCACCCCCAGAGATCTAAAGCTGGGGTGATACAGTACCTAGTGAAGCTCTTCTGCCCAGGTCGGCAGCGAATCTGGCCACGGGGATTTTCCCAGTCTTTTATTTTTATTCTTGGCCAGTTATCAGAACAAAATTCCAAAAACATTGTTAGAAAGGAAGCAGGACATACCATTCATGAGATGAACCATGAAGCAAGGCACTGAGATGTTGCTCCTCCAACTCATTTTTTGTGTCAATACTGCTTATGTATCTGACTATCAATGTCAAATCTTATATTCATGTTGTATAGGAATATTGGCAGGCAACCTATGGTCTATTTCCTCATTTGTATTTAATTATTTGTGAATTTTAAACATGTTTTGATCATATTAACTTCCTCATCCAGCTATTCCCAGGTCCATCTCCTTTTATGAGAGATTTTTATCTAAGTATATCAGTTTTACAACATCAGCAATGACACAGAACATTTTAGATTGAACCGATGCAGAAGGAAATAGGAGTAGATAAATTAGTAAATCGCGCAACCAGGCTTTGTCATCTACTTGTTTACATGTATAAAAAGTTCAGACAAAAAGTCATGTTTGCATTATAAAATACAAATGACTTAAAAATTTGCAGCATGTATTTCTATAGGAACATTTTGTGTTTGTTTATGCTGTGTATCACTCATTGTACCTCTTCTTTAATAGGCTACTTTGGGAATGAGAATGCATTGTGTCCTTGACCAGAGACCTGTGCCATTTGGAATGTGCCAGTTAACAAGGCAGGAGGGATGGGATCTGTCGGATTACACAATAATTTAAAGCTTGTGCTTAACAATCACCCAAACCCCCTATAACTCCCACTTTACTGCCCAACACCGGTTTCATGGATACATTCAGTGTCCTCCCTAAAAGCATAGTTCTTCTGTCTTTAGAATATTTTTGTTTATTAGGTTTAACATTTTTCTATGATTCCAAAACCATTTAAATCTAATACCTATATTCCTTTTTTTTTCTAATATTAGTTTTACATTTAAATGGGATTATGCTTTTTCTACTAGCTCTTTCTAAACATCGTTCATCAGTTATAAGAATTTTAATTTTGATTTATCTTTTTTCTCAAGCTCTTTCAGGGCAAATTTTTGATACTAGCTGATTCTTTTCTCTCCATAAATTTATTTTATGTTAAAGTGCCAAGTTGAGTCATACTTCTTAAAGACTCTAAAACAATTACAATTTTTAAAAGCATATCATTTTACATAAAGGTCTTGACATTCACCTTTTACCCCTTTCTGTGAGTTCTCCCTGGATAGCCATAGGATACCTTTAACTGTTTTCACATAATTTTTTTCAACTAAACGTTATGAAATAGTTGAAGTATTTACTATTCTTTATTCAGAGAGAAGCCTAGCATAACTGCCCACTGAGAGCATGGAGCTACTATTGCTGGCAAGTTTACAGTGATGACTTAAAGAAAAAGGCATAAGGTAAAGATGTGGGAAACATAGGCTTCTGGAGGTTACTTAAAAGCTGATTAGGAATTAAGTTCAATAATAAAACTGTATAAGATTTTATTTTAATGAAAAAGGACATTAAGTACATTCTATTGTAACAGGGTGGTCTGGAGATGTTGCTTTTGTTTTGTTTTGGTTTTGTTTTTCCTGTCTTCAGTTGCCCAGACATTTAGGTTTCCACATCCATGATGGGTAAGGAACCTGGGAACTTCCTAGGGTGACAGCAGAATTTGGTGTCATAAATATGATACCGACTTTGCAACCATGAAGAATATAAGAGCTTCACAATTATGGAGAATCCCACCCAGATTCCCAATAAAATCTGTGAGGGTAGGAAAAATATAGAAAGCTTGAATTCTCCTGAAAAAACCTACAGAGAGGATGGTGGATGAGGTTATGAGGTTAAATCTTAAGCCACATTGAATAACCCCAGGATCAGGGTTGGGGAGCTCTGTTTATAAAAACTGTAGGCAAGAAGTGGCACCAGGCCAATGCGAATGCCAAGTGAGATACAGCCTAAGAAATAGCCTTGGAGCTGCACAAACCTTTTAGAACTCACAGTGTAAAACCAGACACACTGAAAAGAAACTGGGGAAGAGCCTTGAGGTCATGGGCACAGGGGAAAAGTTCCTGAACAGAACACCAATAGCTTATGCTCTAAGATCAAGAATTGACAAATGGGACCTCATAAAATTACAACGTTTCTGTAAGGCAAAGGACACTGTTAAAAGAACAAAATTGCAACCATCAAATTGGGAAAGGATATTCACCAACCCTACATCTGATAGAGGGCTAATATCCAATTTATACAAAGAACTCAAGAAGTTAGACCCTAGGGAACCCAATAACACTATTAAAAAATGGGGTACAGATCTTAACAAAGAATTTTCACCTGAAGAAATTTGGATGGCCAAGAAGCACCTTAAGAAGTGTTCAACATCATTAGTCATTAGGAAAATGCAGATCAAAACAACCCTGAGATTTCACCTTACACCAGTCAGAATGGCTAATATCAAAAACTCAGGAGACAGAAGGTGTTGGCGAGGATGTGGAGAAAGAGGACCACTCCTCCACTGCTGGTGCGGCTGTAAGATGGTACAACCACTTTGGAAATCAGTCTGGCGGTTCCTCAGAAAACTGGACATGACACTTCCGGAGGACCCTGCTATACCTCTCCGGGGCATATACCCAAAGGATTCCCCGGCATGCAATAAAGACACATGCTCCATTATGTTCATAGCAGCCTTATTTATAATAGCCAGAAGCTGGAAAGAACCCAGATGTTCCTCAAAGGAGGAATGGATACAGAAAATGTGGTCTATTTACACAATGGAATACTACTCAGCAATTAGAAACAATGAATTCACAAAATTTTTAGGCAAATGGTTTGATCTGGAAATTATCATCCTAAGTGAGGTAACCCAGTCACAAAAGAATGCACATGGAATGCAATCTCTGATAAGTGGATATTAATTAGCCCAGAAGCTCTGAATACACAAGGCACAAATCACATAACAAATGACTCCCTTGAAAAAGTATGGAGAGGGTCCTGATCCTGGAAAGGATTGATCTAGCATTGGAGGGGAATATAAGGACAGAGAAAAAGGAGGGAGGTGATTGGAGAATGGATGGAGAGAAGAAGGTTTATAGGACATATGGGGAGGGGGGATCTGGGAAAGAGGAAATCATTTGGAATGTAAACAAAGAATATAGAAAATAAAAATATTAAAAAAAAGAACTCACAGTGTTCTCTTATATGCTCCAGTCCTAGACACAGAGCTATAATGATTGATGTTTACTCTGCTTAACTTGGGTTCTGCTTCTATCCCATACTTTCTTTCTGTATTGCTTTCCTTGTTTTTATGTGAGTACCTGCTGTGTATGAGAATTTATTCTTTTTTAAAATGTTTGAATAGCTTACAATTGGAAGAATTTTTGAATTTCATCATTTGTTCTGGCTTGGAATTTTGAACAATGTCAAAAGGGTTACGATTATGGGGATATGTGATATGGACCTAGATGTGTTTTGTATTATGAGGTAATCATGAGCCAGTAGCAGACTCTTATGCTCTGATGGAATTTTAATCCAACAATATGGCTGCTCTGACAACGGATCACATCCAAAGATATGATCTGGAGGAACACAGTCATGCCCTGCGTTACAAAGTGATCTGGTTAGAATACTTGCATGCCCTTAGTATGCACCTTTAATCCCTAACAATGAAGATAAGGTTAGTTTGTAGAAGTAAGCAGCAATGTTTGAAAGTGACATTTCATTGAGGGACGTACAAAGTGACAAATCAGAGAAAGATCTGACAGGATGAGTCAGAGATAGCATGTACCTAACTCTCAGAAGAACAGCATAGGAAAGAGAGACTACTGAAGGGCAGATCAGAGAGAAGGGGCAGGGCAGTTCAGTGAGTGGAGTTCATTTACATTCAGTTTAGTTGAATGCAATAGAGTTCTTTGAGTTTGGTTCAGTTCCATGTAGTCCAGTTGAACGCAGTTGAGTTCACTTGAGTTTGTGCAGTTCAATTCAGTTTCATTCAGTTCCTTCAGTCATTGCAGCGAGTGTGTGGAAATCAGAGGCAGTTTTTCCAAGCAGAACAATTCATTAAGAAGTCAGTGTGAATCAGGCAGTTCATGTTTGAATTCTTTGGACCCAGCTTGTGGTAGTATGTTTGGAGGCCTAGAAACATTGGGAGGTGGGCCAACCCAGATGAATTAGATCCCTGTAGATGGATTGGTGGAGGTAAATCCCCGTGCATGGTATGCCTTGGTCTCTCTGTATTTTGACAAAGATCTGTCTTTTCGTTCTCACTCATACTGCAGGATGTTTCCCTAAGATGCACAGTACCAATGGATGGAAATCTCTGAAATCATGAACCAAAATAAATAATTCCTCCTTGATCTCTTGTCAACTATTTAGGACAGAAAGGACTGATGCCATGTTCTTAATGTATTATTATTATTATTGCTATTCCATTTCCTATTATTGTCTCCTTTCTTTCAGTTTTCAAATTTATTATAAATAATGGTGAGTATATATGTTTTGTTCACATTCCTCTAAAATATGTTATAGTTTTGGTGTGAATTATTTTTCCCATGCATTTTATACCACATCGTGTTATTTTGTTCAAAATTATATTTGAAATGTATGGCCGTGTTTGCAAATGTAGTGCTTTGTGGATTTCTGTCACTGATGTCCATGCCTTTGGTGACAGTCACCTAAATTGTTTCAACTTTTTCCTGTCCTAGCACTCTGCTATGTGTCTTTATACATGGTCTAGATGGACCAAATATTTCTGAAAGTATTATTGAAGTGATTTTTCTATTTTTAGAAGTTTATATATAAAATATTATTTTACAGGAATATATAAGTGTTGTTCAAAATATTGACACCAAACAATAGCGCTATATCATATACAAAGATTTCTTTATGCTTGTATTCTTCTAATCACTTAATCTGCATTTCCTTGGGTACTAATATGTATAAATATTTTTTCCCATTCTCCCTGTACTTACTAATAGTTTTATTTTCTCTACTGTAAACTTTCTGGTCATCCTCTCTTTTTTGAGGTCATTCATATGTTTTAACTGTTCATCAATATGAATAATTTTTTAATATATGTTGTTTATTTATTTCAAAATAGCCTCTCATTGAATTCAGATGCAGTAGATATCAGATTTACTTAATTTCCCATCTTCTTGCTAACTTTAAACAGATGAATTTTCTTTAGAAACAGAATACATCATTGTTTTTCAGTTCTCCTTGTATCCCATGATCATGACAAACTCTCTTATTAATGTTTCATGTTTGTGTATTATTCAGATTCTCTATATTTTTTAGTTTTAGTGTTTTGGATAAGTTTTTCTCTAGAATACCTTATGTCATTTTAACTTATAAATAATTGGTCGCTTGTTAGAAGAAAAGCATGGTTATACTTGTTAGTATTCTGTCTAAGCTCCACCCCACAGTTACCTGGCAACAGCTAGGTAGGCCTGGCTCACTGTAAAAGGGGCTGCTTGCCCCCTCCTGCTCTCTTGCTCTCTTGCTTTCTTTTGTTCTTGCTTTCCCTTCCCCTTCTCTCTCCATTCACTTCCCCCTTCTCTCTCCATATGCTTATGGCTAGCCTCTACTTCTCTTCTTCTCCCCTCCCCTCCCCTCCCCTCTCCTTCCCTCCTTTCCCCTCCCCTCTCCATCCTCCCCTTCTCTCTCCTCCCCTCAGCAGCCATGTGACCACCCTGTAGTGGAAGCCCCAACCATGTATGACTACATGGTAGACATATGGGAGAGAAGGAGAAGTCTAGCA
This sequence comes from Apodemus sylvaticus, assembly GCF_947179515.1. Classification (NCBI taxonomy): domain Eukaryota; kingdom Metazoa; phylum Chordata; class Mammalia; order Rodentia; family Muridae; genus Apodemus; species Apodemus sylvaticus. The sequence continues at coordinate 47,188,881 of NC_067483.1, forward strand.
GCTTGAGCATTTTGAAGACAGAGAGGAGAGAGAGAGAGAGAGAGAGAGAGAGAGAGAGAGAGAGAGAGAGAGAGAGAGAGAGAGCTGGAGATTTGAGGCTACAAAAGAGTATCCTGTTGTGAAGAGCCAGTCCAGCGCCATGAGGCCATGGTGAGTTCCTAGCACTGACTGCTGCTGCTGAGGGCCATGTCTGGGTGGATGACTACAGTTGCAATGGTTGATGTCTGTGGCTCAGTTTACCTTTAGTAAACATGAAACTTTTCTGGTCAGGGCAGCTGCTGGGAACCACACGGATGGCCAGAGGCTGTGCAGAAGAGCAGGCTCTACCCTCAGTAGCTGCAGCACTCTGTGGACAGCTTGATCCTACTTCTCACCAGAAGCATCCCTTGAATGAACAGGTCGTGCCTCTTGCCCAGGCAGCAAAAGTGAGGCTGGAGCTAGTAGCAGGGTTGTGGGTGAATGTGGGAGATCTGATCCTGTCACTCCTCTGCTGTGGGGTGCCACTGGGCAGAGGTGATATCCCGATCCTTGCTGCCTCAATTGCCCACAGGGTCAAGAACATGGGAGAATAAGTTCTGCCCTTGCCTTTCACCAGCTGTTTGAGGAGAGAGAAAGAGAGAGAGAGAGAGAGAGAGAGAGAGAGTGAGAGAGAGAGACAGAGACAGAGAGACAAAGACAGAGAGACAAAGACAGAGAGAGACAGACAGAGACAGAGACAGAGAATCAGAGATGGGGGTTGCACCTCATCTAAACAGAATAGCAGAGCTGACCCTCTTGCCAGGAGAGGGTGGGGCTCAGGTAACCTGGCCCTGAAGGCTAGAGCTTTACAGAACTGGCCCAGCCACTTGTCTGCCACTCCTCTGCCTTTAGGTAGTATGGGTGCAGGGATAATGCTCTCCTTCCCACCACCTGTGGTAGTCAGGAAAAGTGGCTCTGATGCCTCACTGGCTGTAACGCTCTGATGAGTGTGTCCCTTGGCTTGCCTGGACACACAATGGAGCTGACTCTGGAGACATAGGTGCAGTTGAGCTTCCTGAGGGCCAGAGAGTAGGGTGCTGTCCCTGCTTCCTGATGATGGCAGCATTGGGTGTCCTAGCCTGAGCAGTGCTAGATAGCATGTGGTACAATTAAGGGGGAGCCAGTGAGCTGAGGAGTTCAAGCACCACTCAGGTCTAGAACCAGTTGATCCCCCCAAATCTATATCTTTTATGAACTGCTGGGACCCAAGAAAGGGCCAGTCCTGCTGATCCAAAGCTGCTAGGGTGAAGGGTGGATATGAGGGGACAGGGAGATTAACGGGACTGTAGTGCATGATGTGAAATGCACAAAGAATCAATACAAAGTTAAGGAAATTATGCCTGATTCATTTCAAATCTCTTCATTTTGTCTAGAAATGAAAAATAGAAACAATTCCCCGTCTCTGACTTCTTCCTTCTCTTCCCCCCTCTTTCCCTCCCTCCCTTCCTCCTTCTCCCCTTCCTCCCTCCTCTTCTCTCTATGTATGTATGTACAATGCTTTTTGATGATACTAATTTGTCTATTTTATATCTTTCATTACTTTGGAAGTTTTCTATATTTGTTAGTCACTTCTGATCTCATTGTCTATTTCTTTGTATATTCTTTAAGAACTGATTGGAGGGTCTGGAGAGGTGTCTTAGTAGTTTAAACCTCTTGTTGTTCTTGTAGAAGATAAAGGTTGAGTCCACAGCACCTAAATTGTGGGAACAACTGCCTTTAAGTCCAGTTCAAGGGGGTTTAATGGTTCCTCCTTGCCTCTATGTGCATTGTGTACAAGCAGTGTGCAGATGCACACACACACACACACACACACTCACACACACACAATGCACATAGAAAAATAGCCGATAGAAATAAAAAATGATTAGAAAGTATTTTTATTTATTAGCCATCACTAATATTTTATCTGTTTTTCTTATATAATTCCTTCTCTATTTACATATATTTAAAAATATATACATATATTATTCATTTTCCACTGTTTTTAGATTCTTAAGTATTACTGACATTACACTTAAACAATTCTTAAATACTTTCTTAACTAAAGTTAAGGCTATAGAACACAGCTGTCAGCTGAAGTCATGAAAACTCAGGACATGTATTCATATCACTGCTTGGTCTTATCTTGACAATGAGTCTCTTTTTACTTGGCTTTCCCCTCATGTGCTGAGGACATATCTTCAGATATTTCACAAGACTGCTGCTGCTGCTGCTTATAGCATGGTGAGCTCTTATTAGGTTATTTTCAGCAGGGTTTGATCAGCTGTTAACATGTTTGCAAAGTGAACACTCCCCTGTCCTCTGCTTTGTGAAAGTGATGGCTGGTCTTTACAGTTGGTTTGTCTTTTATTGCTTAGCAACCTCACTTTCGAACACCTGTATCCAATCACACCTCCCAGGGAAGGTGTGATCTTTAGATAGCTCTTCCATTCACTCATAAACACCGCTACACTATTTAAAACTCATTTATGAGTTTTCACTTGTCCTAACACCTTCTCTCGTTTTTGCCTTAAGGATTGTCAAGAGTGTATATGGAATTTGTAACTCAAGTCATGGATGAATTGTCATCTCATTGAAGCTGCACACAGTACATGTTTTTGTTCTTTCTTTTTGTTGCAGCTGTTATTACAGAAGAAATTTCCAAATGGAAGAATGTTCAGTCCATGCAGTGAAAAAACATAGCATAGAAATGATATTTTGAACTTGGGTACATTGGTAAACAGAACATGATTTGACTATTTGTTTTTGGAAGTCTGCTACTATTGTGAAATTTTAAATTTTCTAAGGGATCATGTGTGTGTGCAGAATGTCCAAGTCAGGAGCTAAACACAGAATATCAGTTCATGCCAAGAGTTTGAAAATTAGCATTCAAATAGAGGTAAAATTTACTGAGAAGAAAATGGTGCAACTGTTACACTATTTGGCTTTATTATAAAAAGACTATGGGGTTGCACCAAAATGGCTGATAATTTTGATAAATTTGATAACACTAATAAAATAGTCATTTTTTGTTGGTTGTATTTTTTTTATTTTTGGCTCAGGCACTAGTGCTAGAAACTGGATTTAATTCATCTGAATAAAAAGAGAACAAATTTATGCCTGAAATTTGGAATCCTTGGCCTGATGCTTGCTTGAATCTTGCCAAATCCAGGGACTCTAAAAATGTTACAATCTATAACCTCTAAGCTATTTCCACTTGTTATCCACTTACGAAGAAAAAATTATTTCTCCAGTGAATTTCACTGGGTATATTAGCCACACTTGAAGGTACATCCCAAGTTCAGCTGTAGAAGTCTAACACAATATGAACGCAACAGTCCTTTAGGATTATTTTCTCATATGGCTTGAACTTGTTTCGTCTTACTGGCTTGCATGCCATTGCTTGCATGCCGTTGCTTCTGATTTTGGGTTTTATAGGCTTTTGTGTGTATATCTGTGTCTGTATCACATGTATGTGTTTCCTTGCTTTTTTCTTTTTATTATTTTTTGTTTGCTTTTTTTTTCATCTGCTTCTGCTCTAAAGAAAGAAAGTAAGGTGTGGACTTAGGTGGGTGGGGAGGTGGGGAAGATCTGGGAGGATTTGGGGGAAGCAAAATCTTGAGCAGACTATATTGTCTAAAAGCTGATTTTTTAAAAAAAAATTTAAAATTTTATTTACCTTTATTTTATGTGCATTCGTGTTTTCCCTAAATGTAAGTCTATTTGAGAGTGTCAAGTGTTGGAGTTACAGACAGAGAACCCTGGTCCTCTAGAAGAGAAATCAGTACCCTTAACCTCTGAGCCATCTCTCCAGCCCCCAAACTAAGTTTCTATATATAAAAATGCAAATAAAGTCTCTATGTGAATTATTGTCATTCCAAGTTATTAGCAATAATTCTTCTGGTAGATAATTTTGTTCTTCTGATACACATACATGAAGATTTCCCATTTATATTGTTCACACATTTTAAGCAAACTTAGATGAAGTGCCAATGCAGTTGGGTATATATGGGTAGTAGAACCTTAGACAATGCATGAGAAACATAGAATGCTTACTTATGTTGATAGAATGTCTGTAAAACAAAATTTAAACATGATGTCAATGGAGACATATTTGTATATGCTGAATATAATTTGATCTTGAGAAAAGATTAACACTTCTGTTTCAAATACATGCAGAGTCTCTGAAATGAGTTCTGTTTTATTACATTTTAAAATGGCCTGAGGGAAAGAAAAAATTACACAGACTTGGTGGCTTCAGTGGTTTTTATTTTTAGCTTCAGGAAGGAAAACCAAAAACTTGTAGGTCAGTGTAGTGTCAATAGGTACCCATGTATTTGGTAAAACTCCAAATGTCTGAACATTCTGGGTGTGAAATGCTGAATCAGTTAATTTTCTGCCTCTGTGTTGAAATACTGCCATCAATGTAACTTACAGAAGAGTGCATTATTTCAATTTAATTTATTTTGCTTTACTAATTCACCTTTGCATCCTGCTCACTGCCCCGTCCACAGTCACCCTCTCCACCTCTGAGTGGGTGGGGTTCCCCTGGGTATTCACCCATGCTGGCACTTCAAGTCTCTGTGAGGCTAGGCTGGAAGAGTGTATTTTATATTTCCCCCAGCAAGTCTACATCATGGAAACCTCTCCAAATAGTGGTACCAAGTGTTCAAATGATGGAGACAGTGAAGGAAATCTCTTGTTCAAACCACCAGATATGACAAGTTTCTTGCCTTTTTATTAAGGAAACATAAAGTAATATCAAATTTTATTTTACTTATAAGCATGAACACCCAAGGTTGGCTTGGCCTCCAGTCAGACATTCTCTTTTGCAGTTAAGATATAAAGAAAGTATTTTTGAGTGTTTAACTGAAACAAATTGACGATCTATGGGAGAACCATGACCTTAGAGAACTTGGCTGTCAACTCCAGAAGAAATGATATGTTCTTGATGTAGGAAACTATATGAGAACTCAAGTTTAGTTGTAAGATTATTTACAACTCATAACACTCAGAGTTTCTGTGCCACACTGTGTAAATTGGTGATATTCCCAGGGCTTAAATCCAAAGTGAACTCATAAGCTTGCAGGCAAAAAGAGGAAACAGAAAGTTCAAGGGAAAAATTAGAGTCATTTGATACTTGATTTCTAAATCTGCAAATGCCATCTCAAAAAGCCCTAATATTCTAAAATATTATAGATGGATTTTTTTTCCTACTAATAAACACTTCAATATCTTTTGAACTGACATTTGAGTAGGAGGTGGTGAGCTTCTGTCTTAGATGTTGATTTGGCTGACATTTCCACATTGTGACTTGTTTGTTTCCTTTTGGATTTTTTTCCTTTGTCATTTCCTTATTTTGGGCAATCACCAAGCTTGTGGTGACCAATGTGAAAACATATTATGCATTTAGTTCTGTATCTTCCTTCAGCTTGTTGTATCTGAACTCAGTATGGTCATTTGCACACAGATATCATTATGTGTGTGAAGACAATTCAGGTTGTTTGTTTTAATTTACAATGGCTGTATTTGGCTTCTAAGTGGAGAATGTTTAAGACACTTCTTTGACTATCTATATTGTTAATTTCTATGGTAGTTCAGAAGTATAAATAAACAGTATATGTAAGTATAGTCATTTCTCCCTTTTTACTTTAGTTCACTTAAGTTTTCTCAGTTGTGCTCAGAGTACATACTTTAGATTATATCTTTAAAATAATCAAAGTTGTTCAAGTAGTTGTGTGAAATCTCTTAAAGAATTTAATTTACTGTGTGGTAAATAGCAAAATGAGTTTATAACAAGAAAGAGTCTTCCAAAACATGGCTGTTTACATTTTTAAAACACTTGTAATATTATTAGCCAAAAGGGAAAATTATTTAAGATATTTATATATACTATCTTACCTGTTCTACTCCCAAATAAATACTGGATTCCATTTTGGAGAGATGCCACAGCACAGTGAGTAGGTTCTGTGAGGTCAGGGACCTTCTCAGATGCCAGTTTCTGAGCATTCAAACATGAATACTTGATCATAGGGGTTTTCTTTTTCTTGGGAGGTGACAAAGGCCAGGCAGAGAGAAGGGTGGTGATGAATGTGAAGAAGGAAGGAATGAATATGAAGGAATCCAAACAGGTTTTTTTTCTTGTCAATGAATATGTTTATTTATTTTTGCTTTTTTTCATTAATTAATGTATTTGAGTACTTTACATCTGAATCAGAGCTTCCTCTCCCTTCTCTCCTCCTAGTCCATTTCACCTCTCCTCCCCCTCTACCTCCTCCCTTTCTCCTCAAAGATCTCCTCCCATAGATATTAACCCACCTTGGCATATCAAACTGTGGTAGGACTGGCTCATTTTCTTTTGTTGAAGCTAGACAAAAACCTCCTGTCGTGGGTGGGGTGGGGGCGTGGGGAAGGAATCCAAAGACAGGCAACAGAGTCAGAGACAGAACCTACTCTTGCTGTTAGAGGTTCGACATGAGGACCACGTTTTACATCTGTTACATATGTGTGACCTAGGGGGAATCGGTGCATCCTCTGTGGTCTATGTTGATTCAGTCTCTCCAAGTCCTCATATGCCCAGGTTAGTTGATTCTGTATATTTTCTTGTGGTGTCCTTGACTTGTTTGGCTTTTTCAATCCTTCCTCTCTCCTTTCTGCAAGATTCCCCACACTCTGCCTAAAGTTTGGCTATGGGTCTCAGAATCTGTTTTCATCAGCTGCTGGATGAAACCACTTTGATGACTGTTATGCTACCCTCCTGTCTTCAAGTATAGCAGAATATAATTAAAAGTATCAGGAATAGACACCCTCATGGCATGGGACTCAAGTTGGGTTCATCATTTGTTGGTCATTCCCCCACTTTCTGGTTCCTCTTCATCCCTCTACCTCTTACAGGCACAAAAAATTGTGGGTCAAAGGTTTGGTGGCTGGGTTGGTATACTGATACCTCCATTTGAAGTCCTGCCTGGTTACAGAAAGTGACCATTTCATGCTCCAAATCTCCATATTGTTAGGAGTCTTAGCTAGGGGTCACCATCATAGATTCCTGGGATTTTCCATTGTCCTAGATTTCTTGTTTGTTCCAGAGATACCTACCACTGTCACTCTGATTCCAGTTCTCTCCTGTCAGCCTACCCGCACTTGATCCTTTCTTTTCTTTTCCCCACTCCTTTCCCCAAGTTTCCTCACTCTATCCACTCAAGATGTTTTATTTCCCTTGCACTCACTGATAAGTGGATATTAGCCTAGAAGCTTGGAATACCCAAGACACAATCCACATATCAAATGATGTCCAAGAAGAAGGAAGGAGTGGCCCCTGGTTCTGGAATGGCTCAGTGCAGCAGTATAGGGAAATACCAGAACAGGGAAGTGGGAAGGGGTGGATGGGGGATCAGGGGGAGGGAAGAGGGCTTGTGGGACTTTCGAGGAGGGCGGATCCAGGAAAGGGGAAATCATTTGAAATGTAAATAAAGAATATATCAAATAAAAAAAGATGTTTTATTTCCACTTCTCAATGAGATTCAAGCATCTGTTCCTGGGGCCCTATATGTTACTTAGCTTTGTTGTGTCTGTGGATTTTAGCTTGATTATCCTGCACTTCATGGTTAATATGCATTTATGAGTGAATATATACCATGTTTGTTTTTTTTCAGAACTGTGTTACCTCATTCAGGATGATCTTTTCTAGTTTTATCCATTTGCCTGCAAAATTCATGATACTGTTGTTAATAGCTGATTAATAATTCACTGTGTAAAAAAACAAATTTCTTTATTTGTGGTACTTGCTAGGGGAAGTATAATATACTCTCCATTCTTCAGTCAAGGGACATCTGCATTGTTTTCAGTTTCTGATATGACAAATAATACTACTATGAACATAATTGAGTAAGGGTCCTTGTGGTATGCCTCGGAGTGATATAGCTGGATCTTCAGGTAGAACTACTTTCAATTTTCGGATATACCACCACATGGATTTCCAAAGTGGTTGTACAACTTTGTACTCCCTCTAGCAAAGGAGAATGATTCCCCTTCTTCCACAACCTCACCAACATGAGCTGTTAATTGAGTTTTTGATCTTAGCCATTTTGAAGGGTATAAGATGGAATCTTAGATTCATTTTAATTTGCATTAACCCTTCTGAGTAAAGATGTTGAATCTTTCTTTTTTTTTTATAAATATTTTTATTTTCTATATTCTTTGTTTACATTCCAAATGATTTCCCCTTTCCCGGATCCCCCCTCCCCATATGTCCCATAAACCTTCTTCTCCCCATCTATTCTCCAATGACCTCCCTCCTTTTTTTTTCTCTGTCTTTATATTCCCCTCCAATGCTAGATCAATCCTTTCCAGGATCAGGACCTTCTCCATACTTCTTCATGGGAGTCATTTGTTATACTATTTGTGCCTTGGGTATTCAGGGCTTCTGGGCTAATTAATATCCACTTATCAGAGATTGCATTCCATGTGTATTCTTTTGTGACTGGGTTACCTCACTTAGGATGATATTTTCCAGATCAAACCATTTGCCTAAAAATTTTGTGAATTCATTGTTTCTAATTGCTGAGTAGTAATCCATTGTGTAAATATACCACATTTTCTGTATCAAGTCCCTCTCTGCCATTAAATTGAATGGCAGAAAATTCTCTGTTTAGTTCTGTACTCCATTTTTTTAATTGGGTTGTTTAGTTTGTTGCTAATTTCTTGAGTTCTTTATGTATTTTGGATATCAGCCCTCTGTCAGATGTTGGGATGGTGAAGATATATTTCAAATCTGTAGGCTTCTGTTTTGTTCCTTTGACAGTGTCTTTTGCCTTACAGAAGCATTTCAGTTTCATGATTTAATTTCAGTTAATAATCTGATGATCTCAGTGCCTAAGCTGTTGGTGTTATGTTCAGTAATTTGTCTTCTGTATCAATGTGTTCAATGATATTCCCCATTTATCTTCTATCAGATGTAGTGTATCCAGTTTTATGCTCTCTTTGATACACTTGGATTTAAGGTTTGTTCAGGGAGATAGCAGTAGATCTATTTGCATTCTTCTATATGCAGAATATAGTTAAAAAGTGTGTTGAAGATGCTTTATTTTTTTCATTGTATAGTTTTGATTTCTTTGTCAAAAATTAATTGTTCATAAGTGTGTGGTTTCACTTCTGGGTCTTCTATTCAATTCCACTGTTCAGCCTGTATGCTTTTATGCCAATACAATATGGGTTTATTATTATTGCTCTGTAGTACAGCTTGAGATCAGGGATGGTGTCTTGGTTAGGTGTTACTGCTGAGAACAGACCCCATGACCAATGCAAATCTTGTAAAGGAAACATGGCAACATCCCAGTAGACATGGTGCTGGAGGAGCCAAGAGTTCTACATCCTGATCCTAAGACAGGCAGAAGGAGACTGGCATCCTCAAGCAACTCTCTTTTGCACCCCCCATGACAGTCTTCATTCAGCAAGGCCACACAGACTGCAACAAGGCCACAACTCCTAATAGTGTCAGTCCCTGGACCAAGCTTTTGAAACTACCACAGATGGCAGATGGCGATACCTCCAGAAGTTTTGTTATTGTACAGGACTGTTTAGGATATCCTGGGTGTGTTACTGTTTCATATAAAGTTGAGAATTGCTCTTTCAACATTTGTCAAGAATTTTGTTGGAATTTTGATAGGAATTGCATTCTATCTGGAGATTGTTTCTGGTAAGATGACTATTTTTGCTATGCAAATCCTACTGATCCAAGAGCATAGGAGACCATTTTATCTTCTTACATCTTCTTTCTTCAAAGGCTTGAAGATCTTATCTCAGTCCTTTTACTTGCTTGCTTGGTTCCAGTAACACCAAGACATTTTATATTATTTGTGATTATTATGAAGGGTGCTATTTCTGTAATTTCTTCTTCATTCTGTTTATCATTTGTATAAAGGAGGGTACTAGGGTTTTTTTTTTTTAAGTTAATTTTGTATCTGGCTCCTTTGCTGAAGGTTGCTTATCAGTTGCAGGAATTCTCTGGTAGAATTTTTGGAGTCAGTTATGTATACTGTTATATCATCTGTAAATAGCAATATTTTGATTTTTTCCTTTCTAATTTGTATCCCTTTGATCTCCTTGTCTTATTGCTTCACCTAAAACATCAAGTACCATATAGAATGAATATGAAGAAAGTGAGATGCCTTGTCTCCTCCTTAATTTTAGTGATAATGTCTTAAGTTTCTCTTCTTTTAATTACATGTTGGTTATTTTCTTGCTGTATATTGCCTTTATTGTCTAGAATTATGCATCTTATATCCCTGATTTCTCTAAGACTTATGAAGGAGTGTTGGAGTCTCTCAAAGGATATTTTTTTTTAGCATCTAATGAAATGACCATATGTTTTCTTCTTTCAGTTTATGTAGTAGAATACATTGATGGATTTTTATATATTGATCCACCCCTATGTCCCTGGAATAAAGTCTACTTGAACATAGTAGAGGATGTTTTTGATGTGTTCATGGATTTGGTTTGCAGGTATTTTATTAAGTACTTTTGTATGAATGTTAATAAGGGAAAGTGGTCTGAAATTCTCTTCCTTTGTGGTGTTTTTGTGTACTTGCAGTATCAGGGTGACTGTGGCCTCATAGAAAGAGCTCAACAATAATTACTGTTTCTATTTTGTGGAATAGTATGAGGAGTATTGGTATTATCTCATCTTTGAAAGTCTTGTAGAATTTTGTGCTAAACCCATCTGGTACTGGGCTTTTGTTTGGTTGGAATACTTTTAATGACTGCTTCTATTTTCTTATAGTTTATAGGTTTACCTATACCTATAATTATAGGTTTACCTATTTAAGTTGTTTACCTGATCTTGACTTTATTTTGGTAAGTGGTTTCTATACAGAAAATCATCCATTTCTTCCAATTTTGTGGCATACAGGTTTTTGAAGTAAGACTTAATGATTCTTTCTATTTCCTCTGGGTCTGTTGTTATGGCCCTCTTTTCATTCCAGATTTTGTTAATTTGTATATTCTCTCTCTGCCTTTTAAGTTGTTTGGCTAAGGGTTTGTCTATGTTGTTGATTTTCTGAAAGAGCCAGGTCTTGGTTTTACTTATGCTTTTTGTTGTTTTCTTTGTTTCTAATTAACTGATTTGAGCCTTGAGTTTAATTACTTCCTGGTGTCTACTTCTCTTGGGTGTGTTTGGCTCTTTTTGTTCTAGAGCTTTCAGGTGTGTTGTTAAACTGCCTGTATGGGATCTCTCTGCATTATTTATGAAGGCATTTGGTGCTATGAACTTTCCTCTTAGCACTGATTTCATTGTGTCTAATACGTTTGAGTATGCTTTTATTCATTTTCACTGAATTATGGAAAGTCTTTTATTTCTTGATTTCTTTCTTGAACCACTGATTATTGACTAGTTATTAAGTTTCCATGAGTTTGTAGGCTTTCTCTTTTTTCTGTTATTGTTGAAGTCCAGCTTTAATTCATGGTTGTCTGATAAGATACAAGGTGTTATTTCAATTTTCATGTATCTCTTCATATTTTCTTTTTGGCCAAGTATATATTAAGTTTTGGAGAAGGTTTCTTGAGGTGCTAAGAAGGTAGGTTCCTTTGTCTTTGGATGATATATTCAGTAGAGATCTAGTAGATCCATTTGTTTCATCACATCTGTTAGTTTCATTATTTTTCTGTTTAGTTTCTGTCTGGATGACCTGTCCATTTGTGAGAGTGGATGGTGTTGTCTCCCACTATTAACTAGTATATTCCAATGTATGATTTATATTTTAGTAATATTTCTTTTATGAATGTGGGTACCCTTACATTTGGAGCATAGATATTCAGAATTGAGATGTCATCTTGGTGGATTTTTCCTTTAATGAGTATGAAGTGCCCTTGTTAGACTGTATTATTTAACTGGGGAATTGAGTCCATTGATGTTGAGAAATATTAATGGCCAGTTATTGTTATGTTAAAAGTCCTGTTATTTTGGTCTTGGTGTCAGTGTTAGTGTTAGTATGTTTGTGTGTGTGTGTGTGTGTGTGTGTGTGTGTGTGTGTGTGTGTATGTGTGTGTGTACACGCTCATACAAGTGCTTCCCTTCTTTCAGTTTTTCTGGTATGAATTATTTCCTGTTTTTTGGAGGGAGAGTAGTTCACTTCTTTGTGTTGGATTCTTCCTTCTAGTATCCTGTGGAGGTCTGACTTTGTGGAAATATATCGTTTAATTTTGGTTTTGTTGTAGAATATCTTGTTTTCCACATCTATGATAATTGAAAGTTTTGCTGGTGGCAGAGTCTGGGTTTACATTTGTGGTCTGGTAGAGACTGCAAGATATCTTTGCAGGAAGTTATGGCTTTTAAGGTCTCTGTTGAAAAGTTTGTTTTAATTTTAACAGGTCTGCCTTTATATGTTACTTGGACTTTTTCTCTTGTGGTTTTTAATATTCTTTCTTTGTTCTGTACATTTAGTGCTTTGGTAATTACATGGCAGGAGGATTTTCTTTCATTGTCCAATATATTAGGTGTTCTGTAAGCTTCTTGTACATTTGTGGGCATCTTTCTTTAGGTTAGGGAATTTTTTTCTATGATTTTGTTGAAAATATTTTCTGGTCCTTTGAGTTGGGAATCTTCTCTGTCTTCTATTCAAATCTCCCTAGGCTTAGACTTTTCATAGTATCCCAAACGTCCTAAATGCTTTTGTGTTAAAAACATTTTAGATTTAACATTTTCTTTGCCAGATGTATCAGTTTTTTCTATTGTATTTTCTATGCCTGAGATTTGAATTCTGTTGTTGATGATTTCCTCTGTGATCCCTGTTCTCCCTAGGTTTTCCATTTCCAGGCTATTTTTTTTTATTTTTTATTTTTTTGTCATTGTATCTATGTCCGTTTTCAGATCTTGAACAGTTCTAATTATTTCCTTAATTGGCTTGGTTGTATTTTATTGAATTTCTTAAAGAGATGTATTCATTTCCCCTTGAAAGGCCTCTGTCATCTTTATAAGACTTGATTTAAGGACTTGTTCTTGTGCTTCTATTGTTTTAGGAGATCCAGGGCTTGTTGTAATGTGATACTCAAGTTCTGGTGTTGCTTTATTGCCATGGCTCTTAATCGTGTTTTTATACAGGACTCTAGCCATCTTCTTTGTCCCTGGTGTTGGCAGGTCTCCAGTAATGCATGCAGAGCTATGGACTCGAAAAATAGAGTACATGGAAGAAGAGGACTTGGCGGGGGGGGGGGGGGGGTGAGTCCCTAATGGCTGCAGGCTTCTGGGAATGCAGGCAGGGTAGTGGGCTGAGAAATGGAGAGCACAGGGTTACCAGGAAGAGCTCACCACTGCTGAGATTGCCTGTGGGGACTCAACTGGCAGAGCATTAGGGTAAATGGGGTCCCACCTGGTCCCACTCCTTGGTGGCAGGAGGCCTCCAGGAGTGAAGACAGCACTTTGGGCTGGGAAATGGAGAGCACCAAAGTTCTTTTTTAGTCCAGGTTTTATCCATTCACAGAATCCAACACATCCATGCTGGGACTGGAGAGGAAGCTTTTTGAAGATTATATTTGTATATATGAGGTAGGATGGGACTTCGTGCTACTCAGGCTGCAGTAAACCCAGGCAGCATTTGCACTGAGAAAACACACACTGGCTCAATGCTGGCTTGGAACTAGTTTGCAATTAGGCTGAAAAAAAAAATAGTCCAATCTCAGCTAATGACATACAATGTCATTAATAATATATGTGACCTTTAATACATCAGACTCTTCAGTGGATTTTTTGTTGTTGTTGTTATCTTGTATTGTAGCATTTTGTTCTTTTTCAGAAGAATGAACTCAGAATATTCAAAAGAAAATTAGTAGTAGATATTTATGTTTATTGAGTTTCTTTCTTTTCTCATTTCTCTAAAAATAATTTTCTTTAGTGTGTGTGTGTGTGTGTGTGTGTGTGCATATGTGTTGGTGTGTCTTCTGAATATGTGTGTGTATCAGTGATGGCCAGAAGAAGCAATCAGATCCACTGGAGCTGGAGCTATACATATGTTATTAGCTGCCTTACATGTGTGCTGGGAACCAAACTTGAGACCCTTGGAAGACCAGAAAGTTCCCTTAACCCCTTGAACATCTCGCTAACCTCATTTTCAATTCCTGAATATTAAAATACAGATATTTATGTATATATATTTTCATTTTAATTTTTACATAACAGAAAATTTTGTGTAAGTAGCCATTTTTTAAAAATATTTATATATATAAACTGCACAGACAAAGGTAACAATGGGCATGAGAGCTTTAATTTCTTACCCCAGTGATGAACCAGCTGAAAACAAAGCAAAAGCAAAACACATCTGCATTATAAAAGTAATATGGTTATTCTTTAGAACATAACTTTATGAGTAATTCATGAGGATCACATGAATTAATAGTATATGTCATCATCCTTGGTCCATTTCACATTTTCCTCTGAAAATATATAGTTTTTCTAATTTTGCATCAATAGCTAACTTTGTTTTTTGACATATTTTAAAATATTATCTAAAATAAAAAATTCTAAAATAGTTTGCAATGAAAACTATTCTTAGTTTGTAGTCTGGAACACTAGAGAATAATCTGGAAATTCTGACATTTATTCAGAATTGTACAGCTACTGAGTAGTTTATTTTAGCTTCTCTGTGTCTGTTAAAATCATCCTAAAGCCAAGGAAAATACATATGTTACCATTGTTACCTATTTCCAAGTCGTACTATTTTTGAAACTACTGAATCAAGACCATTTCAATATTAGTTGTGATAGATAATTAGCATGCACCATTACATCATTGCAGAACTAACTCAGCCATAGGTCACTCAAAGTACTTTTGTTATGCATTAGATAGTGTGTGTGTGTGTGTGTGTGTGTGTGTGTGTGTGTATGTATGTATGGTGGGAAGCAGCTTGCATCTGAGTGTGTGTGTGTGTGTGTGTGTGTGTGTGTGTGTCAGGTATCTTTCTCAGTTGCTCTGCCACCTTATTTTTCTTGAGAATCTGTCACTGAACCTGGAACCAGTTAGACTGGCTGGCCATAAGGTTCTAAAAATGCCCTGTCTCTGCCTCCTCAACTCCAGGCTTAGAGGAATATCACTATTCCTTTTTACAAGGAGTGCCAGGGGCTTGACGCTATGTTCACATGCTTGTGCATCGAGCAGTCTATAAACTCATTCATATCCCTAGCTAATCCTTACAAATTAAATTCGAAGTAAATTTGAATTTATACAACAAAAGACAATATTTACATAGGAATAAAACACATTTAATTGCTTAGCCCATATCCTATATGTTATTATTGTCTTTCCTTTAAACATTTTAATTCCCAAATCCATCTCTAAACTGGAAATATCATAAGAAACTACAATATAGGGATCCGACAAAGAACTTTTCAGATTAGTATGTTTTGTTTAATTTTTTAATTAATCCATATATGTTTGAACACAAAAAACATTTTAAAATGATGTTTTTATGATTATAAATTTCACAGCTTAAAATTTTTAAATTGTGTTCGCTTATATTAGCAAATAATTTTCTATTACTTCATCTCTCTTGTCTTAGTCACACAGCAAACTTGTTTGGGCACAAATTAACACATGAATGCTAGAGCTCAGTTTTACATACAACTCACAGAATGGTGCCATGGTGATGATGCCATCCACAGCAGGCAAGGATTCCAAACTCAATAAATGCAATGAGTGTAATCATATAGACATGCCCATAGAACATGATCTAGACAGTCTCTCATCGAGACTCATTTCACATGGATTCTAGACAACGTGAAGGTGACAATGAAAACTAACCATCACAATGACCAAGATATGCATATTTCTCCCTACTAGCAACTGATCAACAGATACCAATCAGACATCTGCTACTTTACTCGATTCCACATCCTGTTCCTGAATAAAATCTTGTATCACAATGAATGCTAACTCCTGGGTTATTACTTCCTGCTTTAGATGCCAGCTGTAAACTTTAGTTTGTTCCTGGACACCTAGCTCTAAATTGGGAAACTTCTTTCTTATAATTGGAAAGCTTGCTAGGACAACTACAAATGTCAGGTCTACATTTTCTAGGTATTTCACTGTTTATTACAAAGGACATAACAAACCCTATAAACACAGACTAAGAAGAAAAAGAAAAAGAAATGTAGGAAAGCCACCTCCCAGGAGCATCCATGTATTTAGCAACTGGAAACTCTCTAAAGTTTGTATTTTTAAAATCTGTCTTTCTGTCTGTCTGTCTGTCATCTCTGTATCATCTATCTATCTATCTATCTATCTATTTATTTATCTATATTTAATTCTATATATTTATATCTATATATATAAATTATTTACTGAGGCTTTATTGTGTATGATTAATTATGGTATTGCAAAATGCTTTGCCACTTGATATTGAGACTCTTTTCTCCATGGTGGTTGCAGATTGGAGTGAGGCTGTCTCAAATGTCTAAAAAGTTTTCGGTCATTTTGCCATTCATTTCCCATTCCAAAGCTATCTAGATTCATATACCCCCTGTAGTGGCTATTCCTGGTTGTCAATTTGACTATATCTGGAATGAACTACAATCTAGAATTGGAAGGCTCACCTATGATCCTAATCTGGAGGCTCAGAGATATAAGTTTCTGACCTGGATCTTGGCATGGAGATCTTGAAGCATAGTGGCTATGAATTCTAGAAGATTAAGGGGTTAATTGTACTGGCTGGTTTTGTATGTCAACTTGACACAGGCTGGAGTTATCATAGAAAAAGGAGCTTCAGTTGGGGAAGTGCCTCCATGAGATCCAGCTGTGGGACATTTTCTCAATTAGTGATCAAGGGAGGAGGTCCCCTTGTGGGTTTTACCACCTCTGGGCTGGTATTCCTGGGTTCTATAAGAGAGCAGCTGAGCAAGCCATGGGAAGCAAGCCGGCAAGGAACATCTCTCCATAGCCTCTGTATCAGCTCCTGCATCCTAACCTGCTTGAGTTCCAGTCCTGACTTCCTTTTGTGATGAACAGCAATGCAGAAGTGTAAGCTGAATAAACCCTTTTCTCTCCAACTTGCTTCTTGGTCATGATGTTTGTGCAGGAATAGAAACCCTGATTAAGACACCCCTTATCTAATAAGTATATAAAACAGCCCTTGTTATTTCAAAGACTGCAAGGGTTTCAGGAGCTTTGAGTCAGGAAACACAAACAGATACCAAGTTTGTTTTCCTTCTGACAGGCTTCAACTGGAAGTTTCTATTCATGCTTTGCCTCACTAACAATTACTGAAAGTGTCGGGAATCACTAGAAAATATGTTGGAAAAGTTATATTAGCTACTATAATATTTTAATAAATATTGAGGCAATCTCTCTTCCTATCACTGATCTGTCATGAGAAGCAAATATGGTGTTTTTTTCTTTGGTTTTTTCTCTTTTCAGGCTTCCTGACATATGAAGTGATTCATCTCTTATAGACAGACATGCTTAGAATATATGGCAAGTTATGTGCTATTGCAATAGATTCTATTTTTGTTCAAACCAAGTGCCTAAAGTAAGTGGAGAACAGGTGTCCTTTGGTTCTTCTTGCAGAATGAAATTCCAGTTTGCTTTTTGTCCAGATTCTGATGTGTGGCTTCTGCACAGTTGTCTTTATGGGTATATGTCTCTGTTCTCCTGTTCTCTCCACACTGTAAGAGTACAGTGAATTTATCTTTCCTCAGTGTCTACAGGTACTTGAAAAACAATGCTTCCCAGTTTTATAACTATGGACAAGTATTTGCTCTAGGACTGACATACTCATATAGAATTCATTTGATGCTTTGTAGATTGCTTAGAGAAAGGGAAACCATTTCCTCACCGCCATTGTTCATCCAACAATACTCTCTCCCTATGTAATCTGCTCAAAAGGCATAGAAAGTATCATCATTGTTTCATACGCCATGAGTTACACAATTTTTCAATTCATATAAATTCTGTTACCTCAATTTCCTGCACAACTACTTTTCTACATAAATCATATAATCACTGTTGATTCTAACAATGGGCATACTTCACCTGAAACAGAGCAAACCTCCCTCCATCCATTCCTGTTTACCCTGTCAATTAGCTGGCTTCGTTGATGTTGTTTTTGTTTTTTTAATGGTATGATATGACTTTGCAACTTATTTTCATGGAGTACAAAATTTGCCAGAAAGGATACTTAAAAGATATCTCATAGCTGACCATGTTTGCTCTTTTCTGGCCTTAGTTTCTGCCCCTTATCTGGCTAAGTACATACCCCTACTCAAACTATATGATACTTTTCCATTTTCTATTATTCACCATACCTTCTGTTTAACATAATTTGATTCTATGTGTATGTGCAATTTGTGTGCAGGTATACTGACTGGGACTCTGTCCCTGTTTGGTATTTTCTTGAGACATAGTTTCTCATTGAACCTGGGGGCTAGGTAGTTGGGAAGTGTCTTAGTCAGGGTTTCTATTCCTGCACAAACATCATGACCAAGAAGCAAGTTGGGGAGGAAAGGGTTTATTGAGCTTACACTTCCACATTGTAGTTCTTCACTAAAGGAAGTCAGGACTGGAACTCAAGCAGGTCAGGAACAGGAGCTGATGCAGAAGCCATGGAGGGATGTTTCTTACTGGCTTGCTTCCCCTGGCTTGCTCAGCCTGCTCTCTTATAGAACCCAAGAGCACCGGCCCAAAGGTCGTACCACCCACAAGGGGCCCTCCCCCACTTGATCACTAATTGAGAAAATGCGCCACAGCTGGATCTCATGGAGGCACTTCCCCAACTGAAGCTCCTTTTTCTGTGATAACTCCAGCTTGTGTCAAGTTGACACACAAAACCAGCCAGTACAGGAAACAAGCACCAAAGTTCTTGTTGGTACTGTCCACTGAGGGTTATAAACATGCATGGTTTTGTCCAGCTTTTATTGTGGGCCTGGGAATCAAACTCAGGTTTTTGCACTTATGGTGCAAGCATTGTTAATCAGCTCAGCTATCCCTCTGGGATAGACCCCATCCCTGTCACCAGGGACTTCTTCTAACTGTTATTCTAGGATCTGCTACCTCTCCTGTCTCCACACTACCACTCAGTTTTCATTCATCATTGTAAACATTAGTTCCTTTATCACAAAGTCTTTCCTTTTAACTTTCTAAATTCAGAACCAGGTGTCTCTATGGTATCAACAGCCCATTTTAATCACTTCTGAGATATTTCACACTCTACTGTCACTCCTGCATAGTCAGTTCTCCACTACTGCAGTCTCTTACCTTTGGCATTATGATGAAGTCAACGACACTGCTTAGAATAGAACACATTCAGACAGTTATATAGCTAAAAGCTATTATCTGAATAAATAGCGTTGTTGCCTGCACACTAAGGTTCTATGAAGTACACAACCTAACATATGCAATGCTTTTGTTGCCCTTTTAAATTTTAGTTTTCAATAATACTTGCATGACTACATAGATATAACCAATAACAATTTTTGGACTTTTGCCAATAAATTGTCTACCATTTACCTATTTATATACAATATACATATGCACATATACAAATACATTTTATGTTTTATATAAAATTCTATGCCATTTTGTCTTATTGCTATTATATTAATTTTGCCAAGAAAATTATGAATAAATTCTTAATTGTTAATAAAATCATTCTTCCCTTATAGTAATGAATATTTTCTTGTGTTAAAACATTTGTATAATCAACATATTGGAAAGCAGAAATTTTTAAAAATAACATTCCTTAGTCATATAAAAAGAAACTGGAAAATGTCTTCAAATGCGTTTTGTGAAAGTACAATTAAATTTTCAAAAACTAAGAAATTATTAACATTCATGTTGATAAAATTTATTAGCATAATTTTTGAGAATAATTTTGATGCTCTAGGCTTGTAACCAATCTCCTCTATTGCTTATGTGTTGTGTGTGACCCTGTGACCCACCTTCTGTGTTGCTTATATGTGAATAATCTTCTTTATTTCTTATGTATGTCTATGTATTTGTGTGTGCTCAATCTCTTCTACTGCTTGTGTGTGTGTGTGTGTGTGTGTGTGAGAGAGAGAGAGAGAGAGAGAGAGAACAATATCTTCTATTGCAATTCATCCATAGTAGGAGTTGTATTGGTGTATTAGTTAGAGTTCTTTAGAGTCACAGAATTTATGGGTAGTCTCTATATAGTAAGGGAATTTGTTGGTGACTTACAGTCTGTAGTCCAACTCCCCAACAATGGTCAGTTGCTCAGTCCCACAAGGCAAGCAGTTGAAGAAGAGAGAAAAAAATCTTCCTTCTTCCAATGTCCTTATGTATATCTCCAGCACAAGGAGTGGCCCAGATTAAAGGTATATGCCATCATGCCTAGATCTGGGACTTGCTTTGTACAAGATGACTAAATTTAGGGATCTCCCCGTCTTAATTTTCTGGGATACATAGCCACTATGCCTCAAGATCCCCATGCCAAGATCCAGGTCAGAAATTTGTATCTGACAAGATTAGGATGACAGGTGAGTCTTCCAATTCTGGATTGTAGTTCATTCCAGATATAGTCAAGTTGACAACCAGGAAGAGCCACTACAATTCACCCCTTGTCAACTTGACACAAATGATATCTCATGTCCACATGAAACAATAACAAGGTCATGAATATACCAAACATGATATAACTATTCCTTGTACAATTGCAAACACATTTGTAAATTTACAATAGGGCAATACCTCTTGGAAACATTCTTTTAGTGTCTCAACTTAAATAGCAATTGAAAGAAATTGGAAGAAAGACAAATGTATTCTTAACAAAATAAAACAGGAGCATTCATGTTACTTTAGAATCATTTCTGTAACAGGTTATGTGTCCTCAGCTGGTATTTATAACTGCCTTCCTCTACTAACCATTCTATATTTTCTTCACCTTTGTCAAGCACCTCAGCAGGTCATGGCTCTTTTACTGGAGGATTGACCCATACCTTCATTCCTGACAGGTCTGGATCCTTTGTCATTATGCTTGGATTAGGCTGTGGTAGTTTTTCCCATTGACTTTAATCACAGGACATGGTAGTACTAAGAGATGCCCTAAGGGATTTCCTGCACTCCAGACAGAATCCTTCTTACCTCCATTGTGGAACCATGATAATCTGGATCTATCATTCCTCCTAACACTGTTGTTTCTTTCTTAGCCTGTTGGTTTAAGGGCATTAGAAGTACAAAATGCATCTTGGGCATTCCTAGCATTTTGGCTAATATCCACTTATCAGTGAGTGCATACAATGTGTGTTTTTTTGTAATTGGGTTACCTCATTCAGGATGATATTTTCTAGTTTCATCCTGTTGCCTAAGAATTTCATGAATTTATCATTTTTAATAGCTGAATAGTAATCCATTGTGTAAAAGTACCACATTTTCTGTACCAGCTTCTGGTTATTATAGATAAAGCTGCCATGAACATAATGGAACATGTGTCCTTGTTATATGTTGGAGAATCTTTTGGATATATGCCCAGGAGTGGTATAGCTGGGTCCTCAGGTAGTACTATGTCCAATTTTCTGAGGAACCACCATCAAATTGATTTCCAGAGTGGTTGTACCAGCTTGCAATCCCACCAATAAAAGCTTGGAATACCCAAGATTCACAGACGACATGAAGCTCAAGAAGAAGGATGACCTAAGTGTGGGTGCTTTGGTCCTTCTTAGAAAGGGGAACAAAATGGAGACAAAGTGCAGAGCAGTGACTGAAGGAAAGGCCATACAGAGACTGTCTCATCTGGGAATCATCCCAGATACAGTCACCAAACTCAGACACTATTGTGGATGCTAAAAAGATGCTTACTGAAAGGAGCCTGATATAGTAGTCTCCTGAGAGGACCTGCCAGAGCCTTACAAATACAGAGTCAGATGCTTACAGGCAACTATTGTACTGAGTGTGGGTTCCACAATGGAGGAGTTAGAGCAAGGACTGAGGGAGCCGAAGGGGTTTGCAACCCCATAGGAAGAACAACAGTATCAACCAACGAGACCACCCTGAGTTCCCAAGGACTAAGCTACCAACCAAGGAGTACACATGGCTCCAGCTACATTTGTAGTAGAGGATGGCCTTGGCAAGCGTCAGTGAGAGGAAAGGTCCTTGGTCCTATGAGGGCTTGATAGATGTCCCAGTGTAGGGGAATTGTGGGTGTGTAGGGTAGAGTTGGAGGGCGGGTAGAGGAACACCCTCATAGAAGCAGGGGAAGGAGGAGAGGATAGGGGCTTTGGGGGAAAACGGGCAAGAAGATAACACTTGAAATATAAATTAAATAAATAAATAAATTGATTAATTTAAAAATAAAAAAAAGGAGAAGCCCAAAATGACCAGGGGAAGTTTAAGCTTCTAGTTCAATGGAATGTTTGTTGTGGCTTCTGTTAGGAACACTCCCCCATCTGGAACCAAATCTATAAGGCCAGTAGAACCTAGAGTTTTGGGACAGAAAGCAAAAATCTTCCTAGAGGGTCACTGGAGTGAGAGTGAGTGGAACTATTCCCTTTTCCACCCCGTGATTCATGGACCCATGGATCCTGGGTATGGGAGAAGCTGTACCATATATTGGATACTGATTCAAAGCACATACTGCCTTCTGAAGAACCCTGCCCGAGCCCTCCATGCTCTTGCCACTTAAATGGTGCTGTAACTGTGTCTTCAAAAGGCCATCCCATCTTTCTATCAGACCAGTTGTTTCAGGGTGATAGGGAACATGGTAAGATCAGTGAATCCCATGATTGTAGGTCCACTGTCTCACTTCTCTGGCTGGGAAATGAGTCAGATGCAATACCATGGAACATGATGATGATAGATAAGGCATTCTGTGAGTCCACGGATGATGGTTTGAGCAGAAGCATTACATTCAGGAAAGGAAAATCCATAACCAGAATAAGTATTTCAATAAGAAAAACATCATTGTTCTTTCTACCTTTCTTGATGGTGGGAAGGGCCCGGTGCAATAACTTATATTTCACCTTAGAAGGAGTGTCATTGCATGCCTCATACCACTGGACTCCCAAGAATTTCTCAGAGGTTGACGGTCCTTCAATTTTGGTTGGATTTATTTCCCATCCTCTGATACGCATATGTGTTACCAATGAGACTAAAGTGGTTGATACTTTCTGTTCATGTGGTCCAATCAGCATAATGTCATCAATATAGTGCACCAATGTGATATTTTGTGGAAGAAACGAATGATCAAGATCCCTTCTAACTAAGTTATGTCACAGGGCAGGAGAGTTAATAGATCCTTGAGGCAAAACTGTAAAGGAATATTGCTGGCCTTGCCAACTGAAAGCAAATTGCTTCTTGTGGTCCTTATGGACAGGTACTGAGAAGGAAGAGGGCATTTTATAGATCAATAATAGCTGCACACCAGGTACCAGGAAATGTGTTAATTTGCTCAAGTAATGAAACTACATCTGGTACAACAGCTGCAATTGGAGTTTCTACCTGATTTAGTTTTTGATAGTCAACTGTCATTCTCTAAAATCCATCTGTCTTCTGTACTGGCCAGATAGGAGAGTTAAAGGGAAATGTGGTGGTAATCATCACCCCTGCATCTTTCAAGTCCTTGATAGTGGCAGTAATTTCTACAATTCCTCTAGGAATACAATACTGTTTTTGATTCACTATTTTCTTTGGCAGAGGCAACTCTAAAGGCCATTTAGCCTTTCCAACCATAATATCCCTCACTCCACAGGTCAGGGAACCAATGTAAGAATTCTGCTAATTTCTGAGTATATCTATCCCAATGATATATTCTGGAATTGGGCACGTGACCACAGGATGTGTTCAGGGACCTACTGGACCTACTGTGAGTCAGATATCAGTCAAAACCCCATTAATCATCTGTCCTCCATAAGCCCCTACTTTAACTGGAGGACCACAGTGTTTCTTTGGATCTCCTGGGATCAGTGTCAATTCAGAACCAGTATCCAATAAATCCTGGAATGTCTGATTGTTTCCTTTCCCCCAGTGTACAATTACTCTTGTAAAAGGCCATAGGTCCCTCTGGGGAAGAACTGGAGAAAGGCTAATAGCAAAACTTTTAGGTGTCTTATCAAGATCCTTGTCAGGGGAAACTGATCAAGCTTCCATTCAAGGGGTTCTGGAACTGCAGACTGGCTTAAGTCTGGAAACTGATTCACTGGCCAAGATTGCATTTTGCCATAATCCAATGTAGCCTTTCTTTCATTTGTTTGAGAAATTTTTTTGCTTATACAGATCAAACAGATAGACAGTGGGCTTCCTATCATGCCTGGAAACACCATGATTAATTAGCCAGTACCAAAAGTCCAAACGAGTTATACCCTTATGAATTTCACCTCTCCTGTGTTGACCATTATGGGGTGTGTCGTTATAAACATTTTTTTTTGTCTATGCTGTCCATCATAATAACTAAGATCACCTTTTCTCTGGTGATTCAATGCTTCCACCTGGCCCTTGTTACCTTGGGGGCCCAGTTAAACTCATTGAATTTAATTCATCTAATTGAGCAGCAGCATATCCAACCCTAAGGTCTGGCACAAGCAAAAGGGCAAGAACAAAATACTTCAAATGTCTTGGTGCTCCTCTCACCAGTTTGTGTCTTATAGGCTTGGTAAAGAACATATCTTCTGGGCCTTCCCATTGAGAGGATTAGGTTTTACACAATGTATCCACTCTAGCATTGCAATTTCCCTGAGCCTTAAAATCCCTTCATCAACACTAAGCCAATGGCTATCAGGCATCTCCAACTCCTTTTCAGTAGGCCATCTTTTGATAAACACTTCAGTCAACCATTCAAACAAACTTCTGACACATTTTTTTTTAACTGTTTGAGGTCCCATGTCAATACACTCATCTGGATCTACTTTTATGTTCCTTCTACCATTATCCCACACCTTTAAAATCCATTCCCACGCATATTCCCCAGACTTCTAATTCTGAATGCTTGAATGAATTAGCAAACTCATTAAGCTCCTTAGTAGTTTAGCACATTTCCTCATGGACTACACTTTCTACCTCCCTTCTAGGGGCCTGTTTTGCCTTGAGTCTGGTTAAAGGTCTAGAAGAAACTGTTGCTGGGCCTTGAGAAACATCAATATTGTCTTGTCTGGCATTTTCTTCAGCAAAAGTCACTGCTGGTTTATCAGACTCTGAGGGATTAATTTTCTCATGTGGAAAAGGCATTATTTCAAGGGGTGGGCCTGAGGGTACTGCTTCCTCCGGTGGGGTAAACCCTTGAGAATCTGAAGATTCAGAATTCTCAGCTTCAACAGGGTCCTCCCACACACCCCCATCTCAAGATATAGGATCCCATTGTTTGCCCATTAATGCCCTTACTTTAACTGCTGACACCCTGTGAGGCTGAGACTTGAATTTCTGATGTGAATCAGTCAACCTTATAATGAGGGCTTCAGTTTGATTTTCTGTAACTTGAGCTCTATGGCTGCTGGAGAGAAGATTCTCTTCAAGGACACACTTAGCAACTTTTAGTTTGTTTACTTGCATCTGGAGCCATTCAATTTATCATACAATTTCTTTTCCTTCATAGTTCTTTTCCAGAGATACTAAGGTCAACCAGTCAGCAAAATTATTTTCGATTTTTCCCCTACTTGTAGAAAGTTTTGTACCCCGAAACACCTAATGCATCAAGATAATCAAAAGCATTAGCTTCATTAAGCATGACATATAATTTCAACCACGGATCTTCAATATTCTCTGAGCCACTAGGAGAGAGTATCTGGAGGGGTTTCAGTAGTTGTAGGTGCTAGTGAATTATCAAATCAACTCCAGGTTTTTAAAGGATTTATCCTTATACTTCTACTCCTCTAGAGCCACTCCTGGTACCAAATTCTATATTAGTCAGGGTTCTAGAGTCACAGAACTTATGAGTAGTTTCTATATAGTAAGGGAATTTGTTGATGACTTTCAGTCTGTAGTCCAACTCTCCAACAATGGTCTGCAACAGCTGTGAATGTAAGTCAAGGGTCTAACAGTTGCTCAGTCCCACAAGGCAAGCACGCAAAGAACACGTCTCCCTTTTTCCAATGTCCTTATGCAGGTCCCAACAGAAGGTATTGCTCAGATTTAAGGTTTGTGCCATCATGTCTGGATCTGGGATTTGCTTTGTCCCAGATGACCTTGAACTCAGCGATCTTCCTATCTTAATCTTGTGGGAATCATAGTCACTATGCCTCGAGATCTCCATTCCAAGATCCAGGTCAGAAATTTGTATTTCCCAGCCTCCAGATTAGGATCACAGGTGAGCCTTCCAATTCTGGATTGTAGTTCATTCCTGATATAGTCAAGTTGACAACCAGGAAGAACTACTATAATAGGGAACCCTGACAATACTCCCTGGGATTATATAGTTAGGAGAGCATTGGACAACATCAAGTTTTTTTTCTTTTTGTTTTCTTTTCTATATTCTTTGTTTACATTCCAAATGATTTCCCCTTTCCCAGTTCCCCCCTCCCCAGAAGTCCCATAAGCCCTCTTCCTTCCACCTGTTTCCTAATCAACCCTCTCCCACTTCTCTGTCCAGGTAATCCCCTACATTGCTGCATCAAGCCTTTCCAGGACCAGGGTCCTTTCCTTCCTTCTTCTTGGGAATCATTTGATACAACAGCAACTTTAAATTTATTTCCCCCCATTGGACCTCAGGCCATAGAGAGATTCCCATACACACAGGGAAAATGAATAGATAAGAGACTGGGAGCACAAAGTGAAGAGAGAAACCACGGTGAAGCTTGGAACGGGATAATAGGTTATAACAGCAGGGAATGCCTCTGACATGATAAGAAACAAAGGAATGCCAGTGTGAAGGGAAAGTAGGAGAACTAGAAGCCAAAATTAGAAAAGGTCTGTCAGAAAACGTGGAAAAAAAATAGAGCAAAAAGATCTCTCAATTATAAATTTAAGTTTTCATACTCATGATTGCTGTATTTTAAGAATGTCAGAACAGCATTTTCCCCCAAATGTAGCTATCTTTTAAGATTTTTCTTCTAAAGTTGGAGTATTGGGAGCTTTTAAGCTCTGGTCAAATTTTTATGGTACACAGAAAAATCAGCATGCCCTTATCATAGTTTTGCCTAACTGTTTTGACTGAGCACGCTAGAAAACTTCATAGCAATCAGTGTCCTTCAGTGGTAGCTGTGGGTGACTCTAGGAGCCAAGCAGATCTTTACTTATTCTTTTTTGACAGAGATGTTCTATCCAGTATTGTTATCTGATCACTCAGGTCTCAACCAAGATTGCCACAAATGATCGAAACAAGAAGTGCAGCTCTAACTTACAAATACCATGTACTCCCAATATAGCCATTTGTCAGCCTCTCAACGCATTTCCGGGACAAGATCTGTCTATTCTGAAGGCATGTAACTACAAAGAGAAGAGACATTAAAAAAATACAGATAATCACCCAAGAAGTGAGGCTTCAAAGGAAGAAGGCCACACATTCACCTCACCCGGGAGAGTCAGGAACTCTAAAGGAGGTATGACTGGTTAGCTAGGTCCAGGAGAATGAGCAGAAAGTGGAAACTACCACTGTTTGCTGCTATTAATTCATAGGTTATCACACTGGTGTTGATGGTTTCTTTCTGCTTTTTTTTGCAGAAAGAAATCACTTTGTTGATTCTCTGCAAAACGTTCTTCATTAAGAATTAATCAAAATGAATTAATTACTATTTTCTTGATAAGCAAACTTAAAAAAAAAAAAAAACCAACCAACCAACCAACCAAAACCAAAGGAAACAAAAACAAAGAACTTTACCCAGTCCTTCCTTTTCCGGTTTCCATCCCTCTCTCACTTTAAGAATGCAAAGGCCAGGTTTAGTTTCCTGTGTTTCTTGACTCCAGGAGAGGTGAGGCGCCTTTATTGACTTGTTTCCCTCCAATGTGGCCCTGTTTTCAACAGGGTCTTGTTCCTGTCTACAAACTTCGAGAATCCTAAGTGTCCTTGCTTTCCTGAGGTGCAGTTGGGCTGTGCCTGCTTCTGTTAGTGAGCGCCCTGGGCATCCTTTCCTGCAGGACAAACCAATGAGTGCAAGTAGAACAGGGTAGCAGGTATCAGAGAAGACCAGGAAGCTGCTGAGAAGCCAGCTCTGGGTCCTGAGTTTTCTTCCTCTGACCTTGTGAATCTCTCCTGTAGAGAACACCTGCTCTAGGAACCCGCACCACCAGCAGTTATTCAGAAGAATCCTGCCTTGCTTGAGTGTGTGTGTGTGTGTGTGTGTGTGTGTGTGTGTAGGGGTTCGCATTTAAATATTTCTCTTCAGCTGCTGCATAAGGGTGCCCTGCAATTTTCCTCAGACCAGGGAAACACCTCCTTTTTCTTAGAACGAAGAAGGGGCGGGGGAGAGGACTTTCCTCGGGCTGAGAACGGGGATTCCCTCTCAAGGAACAGGCCATTTCCACTACGCCCACCGAAGCTGAAGGCGACCACACAGCCTGAGTGCTGGTGACACCAAGCAACCTTCTTTGGACCCCTCATTCACTTCTCGGGAAGGGTCTGGAGCTCTGGAATCTGCGGAAGAGCTCGCCCCCATTGGTTGTCCCCAAGGCACCCTCCTGCCATCACTGTGTTATGCTAATGAGGGGGAGGCTCATTGGCTGGGCCTCCAACAACTGCTAGGAAAGACCTGTGCGTGGAGAACTGGAGCCCACCGCCTTCGCCCCCGCCTTCGCCCGGCTGCACCCAGTGCTTGCTCTCCTTGCGAGGGAGCTGCGGCCGGGGATACCCTAGTGGGAGGCTCTGGTCCTTGCCTTTCAGGAAAGTGTCTAGCTGTCACGCGTTGCTCACACCCACCACCTGCCCTCTTTCTAGGCACCGCGCGAATTTTCTTTCCTTTTCTGTTTCTTTCTTTTTTTTTTTTTCTCCTTTTCTTTTTTTGTCGGTGAAGTAACTTTTGCATTCCCGCCTCCCCCCGGTCCCAGGGACCAGAGGCGGCGCCGAGCCTGGGGGCGGTTCCTTGGCAGCGTTGGTTCAAGTCGCAGCCAGACTTTTGCTCCTGGGCTCGGTTTGCATCATCCCCATCACACCCTCGGGGAAGAGGAGCCACCCCTTTCCAGCCTCAGCTTCCGGCCGAACGACCCCTCCCCCTCCGGGTCCCCCGGCCCTTCTCCCACCCTCCCGAGCAAGGCACCCCTCCGCAGTGCTTGCTGCCCCTCTCTGCCCTCCTTCATCCCTTGTTGGATGTTGCACACACCTTAAGGAAGGATGGTTGATTTGGAGAGCGAAGTGCCCCCTCTGCCTCCCAGGTACAGATTCCGGGATTTGCTGCTAGGGGACCAAGGCTGGCAAAATGATGACAGGTGAGTGGCATGGTGCAGCCTTCCACAAATACTGCTGGAAGCGCACAGGACTGGAGGGCTGTTAAGGGGATGGAGAGAACGGGAGACCAGCACTGAGGGAGTAAACGGGATTCTACATCTCTCCATTTTGACACTGCAGAGCAGTTGCTGTGGACAACGAACTCCTTTTCTTTCCACTTTCTCATTCTTGAGAATCATTTGTTGCATTTATTCGATATTCTTTGTCTATCTGTGCTTCCCTGGTTGTGTGAGGCTGCAAGCAGAGATACAGTCGCATCCAAATGGCACGCAGTTGCAGTGTCAAATATTTCCCTGATGTAGTTATTTCTCCCCATAAATGTATCCGAGCGATTGATAAACCACAGTAGAAACTTAAAATCTCCTGCCCCCACTTTCTTACTCCTTGTCAGTGTTGTCTCGACTAGGTGTTTGCTTGCCACTGGGAATTTTCTGCTGTTTAAATATTTGGAGTTCAGGTGGGCAATCGGTTTAAATATGTAACAGGTAGTTAGTGAAACAAGAACGCTTGGGATAGAAAATACACAGAGCAGAGGTTCTTGTAAGCATGGTTCATATATCTTTTCACTTAAATCATGCGTATCTCAAAACGATAAGTTTCAAAGCTGAAATATTTATTCCTAGCAAAAACATTGATTGTGTGTTTTATCAATGGCACTAAAGCTTCGTGCAATTTTGCGTACAAGATGCACTTGATAAATTCTTTGCACACTTTGTGTTTCACTGAATTGTTTTTTAGAATTATAATTTTCCATATCACATGACACATTTTCTTGTTTTTAAGTATGTATAACTAAGCTCTCAATGCAGATTAACTAATTCCCCGAAGTTCAGTTAGGCATTGGTGTTCTATTTGAATAGAGAAAAGATTCATTATTGGTCCAATCTGCAGTACCTTTTACATTCACTGGGCATTATGACTTCTGCATTTTCCTCACCTTCTCAGTTCCCAGTGCTAACTCCTATTGCAGTACTCCTGGGATTCTGTCTTGGGGCTTCAGTGATGAGCAGCTTTCTTGGTCTTATTTTAGTAACTCAGTGACATATCCATGGGTGATTTGTGGGGGATACTGTTTACATAGAATCTCTTCCTAGGCAAAACCTTACATATTGCTTAGATAAGTAAAGGCATCATTATCAGGTTATTGGCCATACATCTAAATGAAGACATTAATTGGAGTTAACTGGAGTTAGCTAGGTAATTAAATGGGTGTTTTGATGAGTTTATATTGCTAACTTGGCACCTACCAGGGTTTGAATTCTTAGTGTTGGTTCTTTTACATAAAATTCACAGTTGTATTTCTTCTTCCTTGACTTTTTAGGATCTTATACACTTAGGAGTAAGTAAGCAGTGTCATTTCTGTTTGCTAAGAGCACATGATCCTCTTTGCAATTCAGTCAGAGCTGCAACCTTAATCTACTCTGCTGTATGTGTTGATTCAATTCCTAAGGAGTTGATGAAGCATCACTTCCATGATATAGTATGCCCACTGTCTCCACCAACAGATGCACTGAGGCTTCTGTTCACATTCTTTAGACTTTCTTCTATGAATGCCTTCTATATCCCCTCACCCAGTCATTCCAGCCCAGTAATTCTGGGAGCACACTGGACCCTGGGTGAAGAAGAAGGGGCCAGAATAACAATGAACAAATTGGAATTTGGTTTGGTATTTTTTTTTGTTTTTGTATTTGTTTTTAAAGTAAGTGTGATAGTACTTTTCTTCTTGAACATAATAATTTAAAACAGTTTGCTATATTGTGTTCAATAAAATTCTAGTTGTATACAGTAGTTATTGTCTTTTTTTTTTTTTTTTTGAAACAGGGTTTCTCTGGATAGCCCTGGCTGTCCTGGCACTCACTCTGTAGACCAGGCTGGCCTCAAACTCAGAAATCTGCCTGCCTCTGCCTCCCAAGTGCTGGGATTAAAGGCGTGCACCACCACAGCCCAGCAGTTATTGTCTTAATATGGTGGACTTTATGGCCCTACTGACTGCTGTTATCAGTTTCCATATCCAAATAAACCTCTTTTTTGGCTTCTGGGTAAATCTGAATCAAGACGACCATCTTTTCTATTTAGAATGACATCTATTAGCATTATTATCTTTAATCTTTTTTTACAGTCCAGTTGTTACCCCTTCCCTGTTTACCCTCCAACAGTTTAGAATGATGTCTTAGAGATGGGAGAATTTTGTTCTAGCTATAGTGTAATAGATGATTTCTACACTTTCTCCTTCTTTAAGAACTTAAAGGTAGATTTTAGTAGCTTGCGGAAGTGAGGCTATGATAGATGCGGGAAGAAGTATTCTTACAGATAAAATAAAATGTTGGTGAGCCTATTTAGATACAAAATGTAGCTCAAATTTGTGGCCTGGAACTCATCATATGGCTGAGACTGGTCTCCAATTTGTAATTTTCCTGACTCAGCTTCCCACATGGTGGGTTTTCAAGCAGGATCCATCAGAATCCTGTACCGTATCTGTATCATAGATTTTCTGTGACATAAGGTAGGATAGGTAGGTCATCAAATTTTATATTGTGCAAGCTCTTTGTAGGTGATCTTGAGCCTATGCTGCACAGCATACTATATGTGTGTGTGTGTGTGTGTGCGTGTGTGTGGTGTCTGTGTTTGTGTACTATTGCATATATAATATTTAAAGTGTGTGAATATATTCTCTAGTGTCATCTTATATAATCAACCCTTTCTCATCTGCATGCAGTATCCTTTGCTCAGTAGAATATGAGTTAGCCTCAGCAATCCTGAGCATTGTTGCTGGCATTAGTTCTATGAGACTTTGAAATACATTTGAGAGTTGCTGAATGAGAACACACTGTTTGCCTTGAGAGTGTCTGTTGTGTATATGATGTAGATTTACTTCTTTGAAACCCTGAGTATAATATGAGCATCTCTTTCAAATGATTTTGATAATGTATTTATGGCCCATCTCTCCATGCAGATGATATTTGAGTGCTTGTTAGACGCACTTGGGTCTCATTAAGTTAATTTTGAGAAAAATACACAGAGAAATATGAACCAGTACTTTTTTTCATGGAAGTAATTATTGAATATTAAGAGGTGAATTTTCTCAAGTATAATAGTAACAGGTTCATATATTTATGTGATACATATGTAAACACACATATATGTATATACATATACATATATATGTATATATATATCACATAAACATGATGTTTATGTTCTGACTATGTTCTAGAAAAATTTTCATCTTACAATGTCAAGAAAATCCAGTTCCCTTTGTGGATAATATGTTATGCATTGCCTTGAAGATAACATAGATGTTACCATATGAGAAATGGAATAAAGTTCTCAATACATCTTTAGTGAAGCATTTAGAATATTTTGTGATTTTTTTCTTTTTTCTGTGATGGAAACTCATACATAGAGATTGGTTTCACATTGAAGCCATTCTGTAATGCATAGACTCATGGAAATGGTAAGAGCCTGTGTTTTCTATTTAATGCTTCTCTACTTGTAAAGCAATAACAATTCCAAGTATTCTGAAGTTAAGCACTGGTAAGTCTCAACTTTTAAAGACTTCCAGCAAGTTAAGTTTGGCCTTTCTCTTCCTTCATTTTGAATTATTCAATTTTAAAGTTTAGAACATTGGGAAGTTAATGTCGATCGATTGATTGTAACAATTCCTATTACTGCTAATAGACAGGTCTCAATTGTAGTCACTTATTTAATTACAGCCATTTTCATTTTCAAAAGTTAGGGTGATTATTTCAATTACAGTAATTTCAAGTATATTCTTCCTGATTTATAGATGACACTTAAAATCAATGCAAGCAAATTCCTGGCGATTAGAACTAAAGGATTTGAACAAAGAATACAAGTCAATCAATGAACAGCTTAAGAGATATCTATAAAATAGATAAAGAATTTGAATAAGTACTGGATTAGTTGAAAACTACTAGGCATTATACCACTAAGTATATTACTGTATGTAATAGAATTAGGAGTGTAGGATAGATTTTACACTGCTATTTGGAACATTTGCATAAGCCACCAACTTATCTCCCATAATAAATAACATTAGTTTAGACAGTAGGTATTTATTGTAAGATATTTGATTCGAACTTTTAAATTCAGATTGTTTAATACACTTTAAGAATATTCTAAGTTTCATCAAGTGCATAAAATGATTTTTTTACTGTTTTAGTTATATAGTGCAATTAACTATATGTAATACCATAAAATGATTTAACATTTATTATTTAAAAATTATCCAGGAAAAACTGCTTTCTTAGCACCATGCAAGAAAGAAACAATATAAATAAGGCAAAAAAAAAAAAAAGAATTCTAAGGTGAAGTACATATTAGTACAAAATTCTGACTGCTTCCCCACATTTTGCATACATAAGTTTTTGTTGATGTTTGTATGTTTGGTAAATGTGTGTGTGTAAGTGGGTGTGCAAATGCATGTGCACTTGCCTGACCATAGACCTGAGGAAGACCTCTATCTGAATGCAGAACTTGCCTTTTTGGTTAGGCTGTCATTACAAACATGTGGCAGGTCCTTACCCCACTGACCCATCTCCCTGGCCACAAATTTATTTTCTGTTTAGCATAATACATGAAACAAAGAGGAGAAACACATTGATATTATTGATTTCCAAGTGTTCACAAGAATTGAAGCATTGCACAATTTTTTTCCCTATGACAGAAACTTATACTGGAATTTAAATGCAAGTTTTCAAATTAGTTGGTCTGGGGCAGTTAGAACACAGCAGTCTCATTTTCTACACATGCTATGAAACATTTGGAAGGCATTGCTTCTTCCACCAAGCAGTTATCTGCAGCTTCAACTCATGCTTAAGGATGGGTGCAAAACTATGTTTACATGAGCGACTAGGGAAATGCATTTGATTAACTTAACCACAGCAACAGAATTATAAAAATACTTCCCTTCCTCCCGTTTTTCAGTAGTAATGGCTCTTCTGCAAAAGCCAGCTTTGAGGGCCAGCAAAACATGTTGCATAGGAAGAAGCTGTTGTACTGAAGCCTGATGATTTGGCTTCAATTCCTAGGAATCACATGATGAAAGTTGAGAAGGCGTTCTTGCAGGTTGTTCTCTGATGTCCAGTTGTTCTCTTCTGTCTAGGTGTGCACACACACACTCCCATCTTCTACCTCCATCAGGAATAGATAAATACATGAAAAAAACCATACAAGTTTGATAGATAACGTGAAAAGTATGCAATACAAATGAAGGCTAAATATAATTTATTTATATGAAAGAAAACATAAAGTAAAATGATAACAAAATTCTTATAGGTACTATGAGTATGCTAGATTAAGGTTTCTTTCTCTCATCGTGGTAAATGTGGTGCATCTGCTGGCAGCTGGCTCCATTCTTGTTAACAAGAATCTTTCTAGAAAGATGTCCCATTTTTCTACATTCTTCAAAATAATGTTTATGTTTTACTACTGTTGTTTGGATGCCAGACTTGTTGAGTTTTCCTCTAGAAAAATGAAGTTAAAAAAAGTACTTTTAAGGAAGTTTAATGAATTACTTTATTTATTTACACTCTGAAACTGTTAGTATTGACTTTTCTAAGTAATATTATTCGTTAATACTTCTTATACAGTTTATTTCAATAAGATTTTAAAATTTTGATGTTTTCTTTGAGTTTTATGACTGATAACTTAAAATCTCTCTGGACAGTATCCAGAAAGACTATTATTTTTTTTTTAACAACTTGTAACTGAATGTTGGATATTTTGTGTGACATAGAAACACAAAAACAACTTACTTTCTGTTAGGTCTCTATAGCCCAGGTTGTCATGGAACTAAGAATGTAGCCCAGGCTAGGCTTCAATTTCTTCCCTCCCTTCTATCTCTTCTCTCCAAATACACTGGTATACTCAGTTTACAAGGACCTTAACCAGCAGACATTAGTTAACTTGTAGTTTAAGAAATGAACATTAACATTGTGAATTAATGAAGTGGTTCCTCAGATGATAGCAATAAAATACAATTATCCTCTCAATTTCTTTTTGAAAGTAAAATGTATATTAACATCTGCCATATTATCAAAGAAAGAACATAATAAATATCTTGCAATAAAAATGTAATATGAGAAAAGTTATCTTTTATTTTCTTTTGTAATCTAATGTGTCAGAATTTAATGGGTCAGAAAATTGTTGCAATTGATATAGTTCTTATAGTTGTCACAATAGGTTTAAACACCATCATGGTAGCTACAGAGGATAATTAGGTGCTTTGAGAATGTGAAATTGGAATGTTGTTTTGTATATCAGATAATGAAAGGTTTTAAACAAATTTGCTCTGAGTTTAAGGAGTAAAGATATGAATTAATAAATGGCATAGGAAGCTAAAATTACTGGGTTAGGGGCACCTTATTAAGGGTGTCTGGAAGGAGAGATCTAGGGATGTTTTAGGAGATGAAGAAAGTCAGGACAGTTTGACTAAGGACCCAGAGTTCTGGAGACAAGTCTGAACAGGGAAGCGTCAGTTGTGACTTTCATAGACTTTTTGTTCAAACTCACAGAAAATCGCTAAAGGAGCCGAGGGTGGGCTGGAACATTAAAAAAAAAGTTGATCCATAACTCAAAGTGAGACTTGAAGTTTCATGTGGGTCTATTGTGCTGTTCCGGTGTCATTTTAAAGTTATCTACAGATGAGCAAATATCTATGTGGGTGCAGGCATATATGAGAACTTTATTCTTATAGTAAATTAAATATTAAATAATCTGTCAACAATTTAATCAGTATGAAATATTTGAAATTAATATATAGTAATAATTCAGTGCAGTTGATTCTACTTTGAATGAAACCAAGAGTCTCACCACATTCACAATCGTAAGTTTTATATCTTCATTCAAACTATCTTATTAGCTTTTATTGCCTTAAAAATCATTGACATCGGTACCTTTTCTAATAGAATTGTTTTTACAGTTTTGTTAAATGTCTGTGCATTAATAGACACAGTGGTTCTTTGGCAATTGAAGTGCACTCACATCTTGTATTGAATCACTTTTCTCTCTAATCTAGGATTGGTTCATTGTCGGTTATCATTAAGACTTGGTATTGGCCCATATGAGCCAGTAGATAATTAATTCCCTAGAGTATTGGGATGTGCATACTTGAAGCTGGAGGACACGGACTCTGGCTCTGTCAAGGACAAATAAAGAACCCAGTACTAGAATGATGTTGGGTTCTCTGAAACTTGCTAGACAGAAATCGACCATGGAGCAGATTAGAAATCTGCCCTTGACTGCCCTGTAACTGGGGAGAGCTAAAACAAACTGTTTTTTGAAGAGACTCTGTGATGTAGGACAATTTCAAAGAAGGAACAAATAAATCCCTTCACATACATGGAAAAGGAACATTTATTTAAAGTAAATCATTTAGTGCCCTAGTGCTATTCAATTTATCTTTTTGATTGGGAAATGGGCATAGCTTGAGAATTGGAGGTGAAGAGCTTAAAACCAGGGAAGACCTTGTTTTCTAAAAGAAATTAAGTAGAATATTTAGGGTGTGGTGGCATAGTATGATCAGTAGGAAAGGGAAACCCAACACATAATTTTCCCCTAATTTCAGATTGAACTTCGAATTGATCCTATTCACCTTCATCTGTTTTGACAAATAGCAGAAATCAGAAACAGAAACCCACTGTCAAAATTAGCTGGTTTCCAACCCAGCAGCAGATCAGCGACTCTTGATCCCTTTCCTGTTCAGAGCCAGCATGACCTCTCTTCCCAACTGTGCTTTTACAGCTCAGCACTTTTGCAAACATGGTACTGATTTAAAATCAGCATCATTTTCCTTAGACTGTGAGTTCTGTGAACTCCGAGATGAGTTGCTTTCCACGTGGACAGGATGTAGATATGTTTAAGAAAGGGATTTTGCATTCAAAACTCAAACAGGGGGAAAAAAAGCAACAAAGCTGGGAAATAAAGGCCTGATTGTTCTTGGTTTTCCTTACATTGGACTTACACACAATCATAATGAAGGACTGCTATTACAAGGGCACACAACCCATCTTGTAAATCACTGTGTAAGTAGGGATAAAGACAGATTAACATATTTCAACCTTGTTTAACTCCCTGGGGAAAGAAACTCCTAGATTATCCTCATATTGTAAACAACTTGTTATTAACAACAAGGACCAGATGTGTGCTTTAATAATGGATAGCCTGCTGTCTCAGGCCTATCAAAAGTGGAAATGACCCCCCTCCCCTAGGAATCAAAGAGAGTGATCAGCAAGCTGCCAATGTCAATGAATGTAGTTATTGCCATGCTATGTAGAAATCACATTGGCACATTATAGATAATTTTTAGCATTTTGTACCTTGGCTATCTCCCTACAAATGAGTTCATATGCTGTTTCACCCATTTCTCCTGAAAACACAAACTATAGAAAGAAAATAGATGGTAATACTAAAGTTAGTATTTGCTAAAAGAATGTGAACATTTACAAAGAGTTTAATACATTAAAGTATTGTTCTATTCATGTTATACGCATTATTTATCTTTATATGAATCGAAAGGAATTCTGTCCCGTTTTTCATTTCACAGGTAAGTCACAGATGCTACAGAAATACATATGTTGTTTCAAGATACAGGAAAGGAATCAGAATCTCACTATTATGGTTGCAAAATATGCTTATAACATAAATATAGCTTGCATTCTTCAAACAACAGGATGAATAAAATATAAAACAATGCGAAGATTTTTCAAGACATAGAAATTATCAAAGGTTTTCATTCTCATAGTTAATATTAAAATCTCAGCTCTACTGAAAATGTTTGCAGCCATACAGGAGGAACAATAATATGTACCAACCAGTACCCACAGATCTCCCAGGAACTAAACCACCAACCAAAGAGTACACATGGAGGGACCCATGGCTCCAGATACATATGTAGCAGAAGATGGCCATTTCAGACATCAGTGTGAGGAGAGGGCATTGGTCCTGTGAAGGCTTCATACCCCAGAGTAGCAGAATGCTAGTCAGGAAAGTTGGGGGCGGGGTGTTGGTGAGCAGCAGGAGGGAGGATGGGATAGGGTGTTTTCAGAGGGGTAATGAGGAAAGGGGATACCATTTGAAATGTAAATAAAGCAAATATCTAATTAAATATAAGTTAAAAAATGCTCAGCTCCAGAAGTATGTTAGGGTATTTAGAAGTTGGTTCATATGTATGTGTATGTTATCTGTGTGTGTAATCATATATCAGATTATGCATTATATAAATTGTACATTATATATGATACATGATAAATTATATATGGTTGATATGTGATCTATCATCTATATTCACTTTTTGCATCTAGAACATTATATGTTTAACAAATTGAAGAATGAATACTGAAATTAGAACAACTAAAACAAAGATTTGTATGTATTTATTGATTGATTTATCTTTATTTGAAATATGGTAAAAGAAATTTATCACACAAGGAAAATGTAAAGATTATAACACCACAGTAGGTAACATGAAAAAAGTGAAATAATATTGAGTATTATTTGGTAATAAAATTTATTATTTAAGATCCTGTAATTAAGTTTGTTCTGGCCAGGGATTGCATTCTCCTGCTTTGGATAGTCTCCAGTGGTTATTTCACTCTCATGATATTATGCTTATCAGTAGAGCTTTTGAGGGTTTCCTCTTAATATTCTGTTCCATGAAGTATTTGTACCCTAGTAGAATTCATTCTTCTAACCAGTGTCTTTGTAATAATGAAAAATATCTTGCAGAGATGTGCTGGGGCTTAATTGTGATCATGTATGATTACTTGATTAGGAACTTAGTGCTTAGGCTGATCTATTATTATGTTTCACCTGTTCCATAGATTGGCAGTAGTTTCTAGAAATATGTGCAGTAGCATTAAATACACAGAAAAACATAGCATGATGAACATGGACTTTATTTGGTCGGGTGTAGATTACTGGTGCATTGTGTGAATTCTGTAGGTTTTCAAATAGTTCCTGGAGCTGGAGCACAAAGTTAGTCAACATTATTATCAGTCTTATAGGATGAGAAATGAACTACGTCAGGAGAAATACAGTTTTTCCTGATGTTCCAATTTAAAGACAATTGCTCCATTGGAACATTGCTCCTCATTCTCCACTCATAAAAGAACAGTACATTTTATAAGATGCTTCCAGCATTCCCACTGCTAAGGCCTGATATGACTAGAAAAACTTTCCACTTAAAGTTATACATGTCTTTCACAATAATTTATAGCCTTTATTCACAAATTCCCAAAGTAAACTTTATATAATTTTATAGAACATTATGGGTTTGACCCCCATAATAAACAAAGAGGAAAGAACTGACAAAGAGTTGTTCTCTGAGCTCCGCTCCATACATGTAACATGGCACATATGCACATAAACACAGGAATATCATATAAATAAATGCAAGAAAACAAGTAAACAAATGAAAAAATTATGGTCACAGTTTGAATGTGATTTATATGACCCCATGTATCTTTTTTTCATTATTGAATATTTTATTTATTTACCTTTCAAATGTTATCCCCTTTCCCAATTTCCCAACCCCAAGAAGTTCCCTATACTATGCCCCTCCTCCTGTTTCTATAAGGGTGTGCCTCTACCCACACACCTACTCCCACCTCCCCACCCTCGCATTCCCCTACATTGGGGCATAGAGCCTTCACAGAACTAAGGGCTTCTTCTTCCATTGATGTCCAACAAGGCCATCCTCTGCTACATATGTGGCTGGAGCCATAGGCCCTTCCATGTGTACTCTTTGATTGGTGGTTTAGTCACTGGGAGCTCTGGGGGTTCTGATTGGTTCATAATGTTGTTCCTCCTATGGGGCTGTGAAAGCCTTCAGCTTCTTCAGTCCTTTCTCTAGCTTCCCCATTTGGGACTCTGTACTGAGTCCATTAGTTGGCTGAGAGCATCTACCTATGTATTTGTCAGACACTGGTAGAGCCTCTCAGGCAATAGCTATATCAGGCTCCTGTCAGAAGCACTTGTTGGCATCCACAAGAGTGTCTGGGTTTGGTAAATGTATATGGGATGGATCCCCAGGTGGGACAGTCTCTGGCTGGCCTTTCCTTCAGTCTCTGCTCCACACTTTGTCTCTGTATCTCCTCCCATGGGTATTTTGTTCCCCATTCTAAGAAGGACCAAAGTATCCACACTTTGTTCTACCTTCTTGAGTTTCATGTGGTCAGTTAACTGCATCTTAGTTATCAGGCACTTTTGGGCTATGTCCACTTATCAGTGAGTGCATACCATGTGTGTTCTTTTGGGTTACCTGACTCAGGATGATATTTTCCAGTTCCATCCATTTGCCCAAGAATTTCTCAAATTCATCATTTTTAAATTCTGAGTAGTAGTCCATTGTATAAACGTACCACATTTTCTGTATCCATTCCTTTGTTGAGGGACATCTGGGTTCTTTCCAGCTTCTGGCTATTATAAATATGGCTGTTGTGAACATAGTGGAACATGTGTCTTTATTACATGTTGGAGCATCTTCTGGGTATATGCCCAAGAGTGGTATAGCTGGGTCCTCAGGTCCAATTTTCTGAGGAATTGCCAAATTGATTCCCAAGTTGTACCAGCTTGCAATCTCACCAGCCATGCAGAAGTACTCCTCTTTCTCCACAGCCTCACCAACAACTGCAGTCACCTGAGTTTTTGATCTTCTGATTGTTGTATGATAGAATCTCAAGGTTGTTTAAATTTGCATTTCCCTAATGACTAAGGATGTTAAACATTTCTTTAGGTACTTCTCAGCCATTCAAGTTTCCTCAGTTGAGAATTCTCTGTTTGGCTCTGTTTCCCATTTTTAAAATAAGGTTATTTGGTTCTGTGGAGTTTAACTTCTTGAGTTCTTTGAATATATTAGATATTAGCCTTCTATTGAAGGAAGGATTGGTAAAGATCTTTTCCCAATCTGTTGGTTGACTTTTTGTCCTATTGACAGTGTCTTTTGCCATACTGAAGCTTTGCAACTTTATGAGGTCCCATTTGTTAATTCTTGATCTTAGAGCTTAAGCCATTGCTGTTCTGGTCAGGAACTTTCCCCCTGTGCCCATGTGCTTGAGGCTTGTTTCTTGGGACTATTTGCTTGGAAAATTGTTTTTCAGTACTGTTTCTGTCACTGAGGTGCATTTCATGTATGCAGCAAAATGTTGGGTCCTATTTACATATCCAGTCTGCTAGTCTATGTGCTTTTTTGGGGGGGGGGAGTGGTTTGAGTTCATTGATGATAAGATATATTAAGGAAAAGTAATTGTGTCCTTTTATTTTTGTTTTTAGAGGTAGAGGTTGTTTTTGTGTTTATGTGGCTTCTTTTTTGCTTTGTTAAACGAAGATTTAAACAAGATTATTTTCTTGCTTTTTCTAGTTTTTGTAGTTTCTCTCCTTGTGCTGGAGTTTTCCATTTATTATCCTTTTTAGGCCTGGATTTGTTGAAAAATATTTTTAAATTTGTTTTTGTCATGGAATATTTTGGTTTCTCCATCTATGGTAATTGAGAGTTTTGTCGGTCTGGCATTTGTGTTCTCTTAGGGTCTCTGTGACATCTGCCCAGGATCCCTTCTGGCTTTTATAGTCTCTAGTGCGAAATCTTGTATAATTTTGACAGGTCTGTCTTTATATGTTACTTTACCTTTTTCCTTTACTGCTTTTAATATTCTTTCTTTGTTTTGTCCATTTGATGTTTTGATTATTATGTGAAGGGAAGAATTTCTTTTCTGGTCCAATCTATTTGTAGTTCTGTAGGCTTCTTGTTTGTCCATGGGCATTTCTTTATTTAGGTTTGGGAAGTTTAGTTCTATAATTATGTTGATGATATTTACTGGCCCTTTAAGTTGTGAATCTTTGCTCTCTTCTGTGCCTATGATCCTTAGGTTTGTTCTTCTCATTGTGTACTGGATTTCCTGGATATTTTGAGTTAGGAGCTTTTTGCATTTTGCATTTTCTCTGACAGTTGTGCCAATGTTTTCTATGGTATCTTCTGCACCTGAGTTTCTTCTGTTTCTTGTATTCTGTTGGCGATGCTTGCATCTGTGACTCCTTATCTCTTTTCTTGGTTTTCTATCTCCATGGTTGTTTCCCTTTGTGGCTTCCTTATTGTTTCTATTTCCATGTTTAGATCTGGATGGTTTTGTTCAATTCCTTCACCTGTTTTGTTGTGTTTTTCTGTAATTCTTTAAGGGAATTTTTTGTTTCCTCTTTAAGGGCTTATTATACCTGTTTACCTGTGTTCTCTGTATTTTTTTAAGGAAGTTGTTTATGTCCTTCTTAAAGTCCTCTATCATCATCATGAGATGTGATTCTAATACGAAGCTTGCTTTTCTGGAGTGTTAGGTTATCTAGCACTTGCTGTGGTGGGAGAACTGGGTTCTAATGATGCCAAGCAGCCTTGGTTTGGATATCTCACCTCTGTTGGTAAGGTTTTTGTGCTTGCCTCTTGCCATCTGGTTGTCTCTGGTGTTAGCTGACCTTGCAATCTCTGATCGGAGGTTGTTCCTCCTGTTTGCCTATAAGCCTGTGCCAGCACTCCTGGCAAGACCAGGTCTTTCCTAGGCAGGTTTTGGGTGCTGAGGGCTGTGAAACAACCCCAGATCCTGGGTACAGATGGAAGCCAGAAGGATCCTGTCACAGCTTCTCCACTGTTCCTGTGCCCTATGAGCTCCTGTCTGGTCCCAGTTTGGACAGTTATTGGAACAAAAGTGGATATCTCACCTCTGAGCTTTGAAGTGAGAGCACTCCTTGGAGACCAGCTTGGTCTTGGCGGGCTTTGTGTACAGAGTCTGTGGAACTGCCCCAGCTTCTGGGTGCAGATCTCCCCCATGTATCATGGTACATGTATATGTAAACACATCTACTTATGTATTACAGCCAAACCATTCCTTCATCAACCAATGCTGTTCACTCACTAACTTTTCTTCCCATATACTTCTTCAAATGTAATCGCTACCCTTCTTCACAGAAATCATCCCTTCTCTCACAGATCAATCTGCCTCAGGGTTCTTGTATTATATCATGTCTGGAGCTTCTCTTGCATCTCTGGTTCATATCATTGTGCCTCATGATTTAACTTCCAACTGGCTGTAGAATTAAATTTACTAATAAAATACTTAAAATTAATTCTCCATATTTTGAGTTTTATGGCATACGGAAAGGCATGTAGTTTTGCTTATTCTTTCTAGGCATGACCTGTGACTTTCTAGGGGAAAAGCCATACCTTCAATCCATTTTGGGTTCTACACTAGTTAACAAAATGGCTTATCCAAAAGGCACCAGGGGTTGCAAATTTATCGTATTAGCAAGAATTTTACCTAAACAAAAGAATCTAATGCACACTGTGAATATCCGTGTGCACAGCATAGACACATTATTATAATGGAAATCAAAGGTCATTTGAATTCAAGGTTTTCTTTTTTTTTCCCATCCTGTAGAAATAAAGTAGTTTTAATGCTCACTTTGAATCCAGGTATTGTAGTTTAAATCATTTGACTTGAAAATGTCTTTCCAACACCTAGTTTAATATTCACAAGGAGCTTTCCTTCAGAAAGAGCAAAGTGGGATGTGCTTCAGTCCATAATTTATACTGTGACAATTCAAATGACTGTTAAAGTGAATTCAGAAATTTACATGGGGAGCTTAGCAGCAGGCACTGCTTTTGTCCCAGAGAATGTGGAGGTGGAGTCCATGGATGATCAGCCCTGTCTCACAAGGCACTATGTAGTGGTCATAATACTTTCTTGGTACAATCAGGATGCTATGTGTTTTTGTGCCTCCAGCCTTAAAGAAATCTTTTCTTTTTAATTGAAGAACAGTGCTCATACTAGTTTAAGGGTAGGGTTAGTTTTGTATTGTTAGTATGGATAGCAATTATCTTACAGAAAAATATGCAAACATGTCTCAAGTCCATGGAGAGAATGTCCATTAACTTAGATCGTGTAGCCTCAATGGCATACAGCTATAATCCCAATGTTCAAGAGATTGAGAAAGGAAGATAAGTTCAAGGCAAGACTGGGGTTCACAGAGGTTCTTAGTCTTATAAAGAAAATGACTCATTTGTTTCGGTTCTTGTTCTAAGTACCAAGTTAATTCTTTCCTGTTTATTTTTGCCACATAGGGTACTACTTCTGCTGAAGCAGCACCATGTTTTTCAGTCTCAGGAAGAAGCTTCTCTCTCTCTCTCTCTTTTTTTTTTTTTTTTTTTTTTTTATCGAGACAGGGTTTCTCTGTGTAGCTCTGGCTGTCCTGAACTCACTTTGTAGACCAGGC
Source organism: Apodemus sylvaticus (assembly GCF_947179515.1). Lineage (NCBI taxonomy): Eukaryota > Metazoa > Chordata > Mammalia > Rodentia > Muridae > Apodemus > Apodemus sylvaticus. The sequence continues at coordinate 47,233,445 of NC_067483.1, forward strand.
TGGCCTCGAACTCAGAAATCGGCCTGTCTCTGCCTCCCAAGTGCTGGGATTAAAGCTGTGCGCCACCACCACCCGGCTCTGGGAAGAAGCTTTTTATGTCTCTTTGCAGTTGTGACTTTTCTACTACACAGAAGTTAGTCAGAAACTAGTTGCTCCCAGTAGTATACAATTACATTTCTTTCCAAAAGAATGAATGAACAAAACTAACCTTTCAGTGCTGTGTTGTCTTGCTCATTCTAGTCTTTCTAGGGTGTTTTCTAAGTATTTATTTCGTAGTGAATATGTATGAAGAAAAAAAGGAAGTTCCGCTGTGCTCAAAGTGAACTTAATCCTACTATAGCATGAGTTATGGTGTCTTTTGAGATGAACTGGAAGGATATGTGCTCATACTTAGGGAGCCAAAATGAACAAAAGAGAAGAGTCAGGCAAACTGGGATGCGCTATACTAGATAACATGACAGCACAGATGGAAAAAAGACTCTTGGACATAATACTCCAGAATGAAATTAATTTTTACATATGAAAATTCATGTTACTATATATTGATTCAGACAAAACTATAGTAGGTAGATCTTTTGTAGGATGTGTCCTAAGACAAAACTTTTTTATGTGTTAAACTATAATCATAAGTATATGTGAAGATGAGTATTTCCTGTATCTTAGGGGAAGATTATAGAGTAATTTCAAATGAAAGAGTTTGAATCTTTTCATCCATAGATAAAGGGATTACATGCTCAAAGTAGTATCTTGAGTGAAGTATTTCTAAAGTATGTGCTCACTTTACAAGAAAAAAAGAGTGAGCTCTACCAGTGACTCCAGTGGACTGTAAGTGGGTTGACAGTGAAAGGAAAAAGGCTGAAAAATACCCAATGAGTGATTTTGCTGATGTTGCTAAGACTTGAGAGTGGACAGGATAGGTAGTAGGTGTGAGATGAGTAGACACACAGAAGTATTTGCTCTGTTCATTCAGGGAAATTGTCTATTACTCTTTTATTGTAAGCTGTAGAGGAGAATGCTATTGAATCACTGCTAATTGGTATACAGTCCTAACTCCAAGAATGGGTCTGTTTAATCACTGACTTTCAGTATTGACCAAGTTTAATTCAACTGAACAAGTAAGAGGGAAAGCAATGCTTTCTGTTTAATGACTTTGAATCATGAGGTATTATTATGCTCTTCTTATCATAAAACATAAATAGGTAAGTATTGAATATATTACTATAGACCAGTAGAAAGTCTGAACAGATTCCTCAGTGAACACAGAGGAAGTGAGTGTATGATGCATGCATAGTATATAAGATACCCATATGTATATGATATGTGAGAGCTAAATATTGAATTTAAACCCATTTAAGTAGATTTCTTTTGCTTTATTCACACTGTGGGTGGGTTATTAAAGTAACTACATAGCACTTTACTATGTAAATTCAAAATTCAACTAAATGGAGTCTAAATGCTTTCCATAAAAATCAAAGTCTTTATGATTCTTTTGTAAGCTCTAGCAAATTCAGTTCAAACAATCTTACTAATTAATATGTTCATGAACATGCCATGCTAGAAATAGTGGAATAATTTTCTATGTTTTCAGTGTCAGGATTTATTGTGGAACAGTAAATTCACAGAGTAGATTGGTATTAGTAGTAGCAATCTTCTAGATAATCCTTCAAGTTGATGCAAATGGGTGTTATACTATTTTGATATTAATAACTCGTATTAATTCTCACATCACACAGCACCCTTCACACAATAAATCTTATAAATTAATTTATCTCTCTGGCCATATACCTGCATATGTACCATTACAAAACAATTCAAGTGGAAGAGACTACAGCTGAGATGAAGAGGTTTCAAAAATAGGCTGATGGCAATGTAATAGAGCCTATGTTAAGAAGTGGATGCCAACAAGCGCTTGCTAACAGGAGGCTGATATAGCTGTCTCTTGAGAGGCTCTGCCAGTGCCTGACAAATACAGAGGTGGATGCTCTCAGCCAACCATTGGACTGAGCACATGCTCCCCAATGGAGGGGCTAGAGCAAGGACCCAAGGAGCTGAAGGGGATTGCAGCCCCATAGGAGGAACAACAATATGAAGCAACCAGTACCCCAGAGCTCACAGGACTAAACCACCAACCAAAGAATACACACAGAGGAACCATGGCTCCAGCTGCATATGTAGCAGAGGATGGCCTTGTTGATCATAAATAGGAGGAGAGACCCTTGGTCCTGTGAAGGCTTGATGCCACAGTGTATGGGAATGCAAGGACGGGAAAATGGGAGTGGATGGGTTGGTGAGCATGGAATGGGGGCATGGAATAAGGGGTTTTCAGAGGGGAAACCAGGAAAGGGGATAACATTTGAAATAACGAAAATACCTATTTTTAAAAAAGGAAAAAACACAGATTGTGAATAAATCAGCTGCTAGAAGAAGCATTTGCTATAAAGATCAGCCTATGGGACAGTCATGTTAGAGAGGGAAGATGTAGTCAGCTATTCAAACAAAAGGACAGAACTATGTCCAGACCAAGAGCAGCAGGTTCAGATATAAATGAACAAGCAGGTGGATGGACCCTCAGGTTCAGCTGAGTAGGTTGTATTAGTAGCAGGGTGTGTGATGTGCAAGAACCCAGTAAGAGTCAAGGTTCTCTCCCTGTGAGTCTTTGACACAGACTCTTGAAATCAGATGACTGGCTATTATTATGTGGCCTTTCTCATTGAACGGGTAGGTACCAATCACTTTATGGTGCCCAAGTGAGGGAGTTCCTCCATTGGGTGGGTCTGGCACATCCATTATGTTCATGGATTGAGCTTCTCTGATAAGTTTTTATGTACACATTCATGTGTCTCTAGACCCTTAATTTCTATTTTCAGGAATAAGTAGTTTATAAGTTTATGACCAAATCCTATTGTCCCAGGCTGACTTCTGAAATGGCTGGCCTATTTTCTGGCCCTTTTTCTCATTATTTCCAGATTGGCTCATGGGCCAAACAATAACAGAAGTGTGGATGGGAAGTACTCCCGTGTTAGTGCCTTCATGACAGAAATGTTGAGCCTGATGTATCCCTACAGTGTTACTTTCATATTTATTGGCTAGGATTCTGTCAGTTTCCTGTTATCTGCCCAAACCTAAAAACAGGAATTTTGGTACAGGTTCTCTTAGAGCACCATTCTTTAGCCTCAGGGACTGAGGTGAGCTTAGAGTCTCTGGAGAATTTGATGACTTTGGGAATTGTGAATAAATTTGGTTGGTTTATGGGGTAAGTATGCATGGTCTTCAGAGAGGTGATTGCCAGAGAATATTACAACTGTTGAAAAACCCAGCTCCAAGTCAAAGTGCAAATCTTTAACTATTTAACTTGATTGAATTCCTTTATTTATGAGCAGCTTTTTAGGGAAAGTACAACAACATAGCTAGGTAAGCTAACATTTGTTTGAAGAACAATATATTTCTTTTTGATGATAGCTTTAGGAAGATTTGTAGGAACACAATTAAGTGTTCCTTATGTAAAGTCTAATGTAAAAGGACATTCTCAGATTCTGTCCGAGAAATAATAAATATTCTACCTTCTTTTGCCAAGGCCCTCTGAAAAGAGTAAGTAAGCACTTAACCTTTCCCCTGTGATGTGTGATGTGATGTTTTGATTTGGCATTGAAAAGCAAAGCTGTTAGTTTTTCAAGAGGTTGTGTTCTATAGCCCAGGCTATTATCAAAATTTTCCTGCCTCTGTCTTCTAAGCATCAGAATTACTGAATAACAGGTATGTTTCATCATACTTTGCTTCTTCACATTTTCTTGGTTAAATCACCTAGCCACCAAGGTTTGAAGGGGCTTTGGGACTTTTGTCTTTAGGATGGATTGCATAAAGTAGCTTATAATCTACAGCTGTCTACAGTCTTGATTGCTGCCCAGGTGACATCAAAATCTCAATTTAGAAACAATAGTCATTTGCCTACACTATTTGAAGTACATCAACCATAGGATTTTGAAGGGTGAAGTTCATTGAATTCACTATACAGGTATTTTTCATCTGGACCAGGATGTCCTAAATTATTTAGAAGAGAGGCAGAGCTGGAGGGTTCTGATCTTGGGGATCTGGAGGAGAAAGAGAGTGCCAAGGGTACTCATGTAACACCTGTCCTCACCCCTAGAAGTCTGTTTATATGTGTGCCTCATTTTTAACAAATCATCTGACAAAGGTTGTTATGCATATTAATAGACATCCATTGATCATTTATGATACACATGGGATTTTTTATATATTGATTTTTTCCATTCATCCTTTTATAGTTTTGGTTTATGCATTTAAGGTGGAGAAGGTCCAGAGTCAAATAGAAGTATTGATCTATCATAGTACACTTTGCTTTATTCCTCTTGATACTTTAATATTTTAAAAATGTCCCAAAATGTAGAAGCCCTCATTATTTTCTAACCACAAATAACTACATATCTTTTTCTGGTTTTGGAATGACAAAATCAAGAGGAAATCCAGCATATTTGTTTTGATGACAGCTTTAGGAAAGTTAGTAGGAACACAATTAGCTGATCCTTAGTAATATTTGGATTTCCATTCCACCAAGTTAAGGATTATTTTTTAGTATGAAATATGACTGACAGGGCATGAGTTCAATAACTGACTTAGTAAATAAGAAGGCAGTTAGATTTCTTCAAAACACAAAGATAAAGAATATAAAAAAAAATACCCGATAACATAGGACAATGAACATCACTAGTGTAAACATACATAATTATGTTTTTTTATTATCTTTAATCTTTTTTACAGTCCAATCATTATGCCCTTCCCGTTCTGCTCTCTGACAATTCCTCATGCCATATCTCTTCCCCTGCTTCTGAAAGGAAGTCCCCACACCTTCACAACCTGCCTGGCTTCCCCATTCCCTAGGGCCTCAAGTCTCTCAAGGTTAGTTGTGTCTTCTCTCATTGGGACTAGACCAGACAATCCTCTATTGTGTATGTGTTGGGGGCCTCAGACCAGAGAGTGTGTGCTAATTACATTAATTTATTTATAAAAGAAATATACTTCTTAGAATCCCTGTTCTGTTTTCAGGGGGTATTTATTTATTTATTTATTTATTTTTGGCTAATGGGTATTCCAAAGATACTTTTAGAACAGAAATGAGTCAGACAAAATATTATGATTAGGTTTAACAAAACACACATTTGCTAATACAGTATCTGCTTTTATTCCTTTATTCTAATGAGGTTTTGACTTTATCCTAGTTATTTCTAGACGGTGAGGACTGTACTGCATGTGTTCTGTTCTCTGAGACAGATTCCAGTATATTTTACTGTACTATGAACTCCCTAGTTTTTGTAAAAGAGTGTTTTGATAGTAAGATAGATAGTTCAGAGTATGATACTCCATATTTGTTTAATCAGGAATTACTGTCTTTGGAAGGTCTTCACTCTAGTACTGATACCTTACACTCTTGCCTTTAAATATGTATCTCTGGGATCTTGATGAGGATTCTAAAAAAATTCCTAAATGTCAAATTATCATATTCCTAGATACAAGCATGAGTGTATGCTTCCAATGTAGGCTTCATTATGGTAAGCCAGAAATATACTTAAAGTGTATCTTTACAATAGGCTTTTCATGTGCTATTATTTGGTTAAGTCTACTGGCTTCCATAATTACCTAGCTTCTAGATAATTTCAGTGTGAAAGTTGCAGCAGGACTGAATCACACCTCTCCTATCTTGTTTCCTCATGCAGTTTTATGCATTTGTGCATTTGTATCCCTGGAAAAACTGGAGCAAATGAGCAGGAAAACAAGAAAGTTGACAGAGCACATGTGTGAGCAGTAACAATAAAAACCCGCTTCCTTAGCAATCTCAACAATGTGCTGCAATAAGCCAATGTTCTTGTTTTGCCTGCAAAAGTTTGCTTTGTGCTATTTGAATAAATGAAGGAAACAAATCACACATGAACATTGTCCTCTAGGCAAAGCTAATAAGGTAAATAAGCAATATTCAGATTTTTTTTAATTACTCAAGTAAGTAATCACTTACTTGTCTACTACCCCAAAGGGCAATAATTTTTGCTTCATATGTTTATTTTCTATGTGTGTATGTACAATTAAGCTTTCAAGTAGTAGAGACTATCACATTTAGTTAAAATACTTCAAGTACCATTATGTTCAAATAGTCTGCAGAAAATACACTGAAAATTTCAAAGTGCTCAAAGTCACTTGCTCTTGAAATGGAAGTTTAGATTAATGAAGAGAGAGTGCACTTCTTACTCTCTCACAGCTGATGTGCAAGCTTTTCAAAGTATTGATTATGCTGATTATGATGATAGTAATTCTTCACACTGTTTTCTCAAGGATGAGCCAGACAGGCATTGAGCCAGAGACTTCCAGTATGATTTTGAAAATAGAAATCCATTTTTCTCTAAAGTAAGTGAGATATTTAGGAGTACTGAAGCATGTAAGCCCATTGAAGCAGGATACTTCCATCTCTTAGCATTGTAGTGGGCCTTTATTTTAATTCATCTTGTACCTGTCCCTTAAATTGAAATTAAAGAAGGAATGATCTTTTTAAATTATAAAAGTTAGTCTTACAGGGCTGGAATTGTATATTTGTGGGTCATTCATGACACTTCTTTCTTTTTGTTACAAAGAAGTCTAAAATTAAAAAAACAGTGAAAATTCTACATCGGATAGTTATATAAACACATCTCCATCAATTATTATAATCAAAACCTGCAAAGTTAAGTCATATACGCATCCAGCTAAATTAGGACTCTGAAATCAAAACATAACACTTAGCTACCTGAATAATGATATGGAATGTTAATAGATGATGATAGTTGTTGGTTTGTGGCATTATGGTAAGCAATTAAATAATTAGAAGGAAAAGGTCAAACACTTTCTAAATGTTAGTAAGGTAGCGCTGTTAGAGCCCAATATTTCAACCAGCTCTTACTTCTGATTGATGTTCCAGCTTCACATTTGCCAGCTGTATAACATAGGCCAGTTGTTTCATCTCTTGGGTTGTCAGTACCTTCATCTGGAAAATGGAGTTAGTGATAACATGTAGATTTTGAAAATCGCTTAGCTTAGTACTGGGCTATAATTGCTGCTAAATAACTATTATGTGCTAGCAGTAGAACTTTGTTCTCATCTTCCCCATTCTATGATGACACTTCTTTGGCTTGAGCTTGGTTTGAGTGGATTGAGTTCAACTGATTTATTGTGTCTAGAAAACGGGGTATAATTGTCCAGCATCTCTGGCTCTGGTGTCTTTGAGCTCGTCTTCTACAATGATCCCTTAACTTTTGGAGAATTTTGCTTGATCTAGATGTCCCATTTGAGGTTGAATATTTTGAAGTCATTCATTCTGTGTCTGTTAACCAGTCGTAGTTCTCTGTGTTGATTGTTATATATTACTTGATGAGACCTCATCTGGAAAATTATTATTTGTTGAGACCTCACATATAGACTAATCTATGCCTATTATCAAGAAGTTACTGAAAGTCAGTTTGGTCCTATATCCCATTTGTAGAGTAATAATAGTAGGTTCTGCCATAGGACCTGTGATCTGTAAAATCAGAGGTCCTTGTTCCAGTAACTATGCCAGCAATGGGTTCCCTCTTATGGAATGAGTCTTAAAACCAATAAAAAAAAAGTGGTCCATTTTGAACATGTGCTACTATTGCACAGCAAACATATTGCAGGCGGGCTGATACTTTAGGTTTCAGGGCTCGCAGCTGGGTACAGTTGATGATTGCTTTCCCCGTAGTAGTCTGTGCAGGTAGCTAGTAGTGATGAAGTTCCAGGCTAAAAGCAGCTTGAATTCTCCATTCTACTACACAAGTTCGTGGTGATTTCAGCTATAGGGTCTGACCGTCAATTTGCATCAGTAACTAGAACCAATCACAATAGCTTTTCATATTTGGAGTCTATGAGACATCCTGGCCAAAGACTCCCCTAAATAAAAATCATTGCAGTTTTTATTTGTTAACCTGTATTGTATAATAGAGACATATTTTATCGTAGTTTAACCTTATTTAAATTGCTTATATGTATATATGTTTACAATTTAGGAATCTTCTCCTATACTAAATTTTCACGTAACTTTTCCATAAGTTCTTTCATGTAAGTTAGCCCTTCCCTTAATCCTTTCTCTGTCATCACTCCCCTACTCCATAATCTGTTTAGTTCTACCTGGTCTATTGTTTTTCTTTAATACTGTATATCAATGTGTTCTGTCTTTCCTCCTTTGAAAGCTCTTCATATGGTTTCTTATTAGTTTCTCAATCTCTGTGCTATTCCAAATGCAACATACATATCTATGCATTTAAAACTAATATCCACAAATGAGAGAAAATATGCTACACTTAACTTTTTGGGTCTGCATTACCTCAATCACAATGATTGTTTCCAGCTTCATTCATTTGCCTGTGAATTTTATTTGTGTTGATATACTGTTTTTATTATCCATGTTTCTATATTGGTGGACTTTCTCAGCTGCCTCCATTTCCCACTATTGAGAATAAAGAAGCAATAACAAGTATCTCTGTATAGGATGTTGAGTCTTTTGGGTATCTGCGCTAGAGTGGAGTAGCTGGTTCATGCAGTAGAAATATTTCTAGATTTTGGAGGAGTGTCCACACTGATTTAATAATATCTGTACTCCCAACAGCAGTGAATAAATATTCCCATTTAGGGAGTTTTTTTTTTTTTTTAATTAATGGTATGGCCACTGTGATCTAACAAAATCCTGTTAATGGCCACACATCTAAGAGTACATCAGCAGCACTAATGGGACTCAACTGGGTTAAAAAAAAATAAGAATACAAAATTGAGTGGGTACAGAATGGGAATAGGTCTGGTAGAATTCTGGGAAGGGATTAATATGATCAAAATGCAGTAAATAAAATTCTTCCTGAGCTAATACAAATATTTTTAAAAAGCCAAATAAAACATTAATTGCTTTTATAATAATTCTGTTAGCTATTTAGGATGACCTTTCAAACTGTAGAAGTTAGCAACTTGTTATTTGATATTATTTTTGCAATGATGTAGAAAAATATTTTGAAAGTGAAGTTAAGTCTATGATGTGTTAGCTTTCGTTAAACTTTCATTTGAAAATTTCTGGGCTGGAGAGATGGCTCAGCAGTTAAGAGCACTGACTGTTCTACCAAAGGCCCTGAGTTCAAATCTCAGCAAACATATGGTGGCTCACAACCATCTGTAATGAGATCTAATACCCTCTTCTGGGGTGTCTGAAGACAGCTACAGTGTGCTTACATATAATAAAGAAATAAATCTTTTTTAAACAGAAGAAAATTTCTATTGTAAAAATAGTTCATATATTTTACAAGGTTGTTTTGAGGAAAACAAAATACCAAACCGAAAGTTTCTTGAAGTTCATAATTCCTTGTCTCGAAGTTCATTTTCACCATGTTATATGGTGATTGTGTTGTAGATAGCCCTACTTGGAGTTCAAGGATCATTTTCTTGCAGATCATTTATGTAGAGAAGAAACATGCTGTTGTATATGTCAGTATTTCTTGAATGCTTCAGGATTCCATGCAGGCTCATTTCATCTATGGAAGAAGAAGCCAAAGCATTAGGAAAGCAGATTTAAATTTTTTTTAAGTTTTTTTTTTTTTTTTAAGATTCATTTATTTATTTTATATATGTGAGTACATTGTAGTTCTCTTCAGACACACCAGAAGAGGGCACCAGATCTCATTAAAGATGGTTGTGAGTCACCATATGGTTGCTGGGAATTGAACTCAGGACCTCTGAAAGAGCAGTCAAGTACTCTTAACCACTGAGTCATCTCTCTGGCCCCCAGATTTAATGTTAATTGTAGTAAAAGGAATTTCAAATTGAACCACATAGGATTTGTAGAAGTTTTCTCTTCAATTTCAACTTTAACAGCTTCTAAACATTTCCACCGGTCATCTATCTATTCATCCCTATGTTTCTTCTTGAATACTCATATTTTATAAAAGTGAGTATTGGGTTGGTTCTCTCCATAGTAAGTTGAAACGGTTGGGGTATTGAGTTGAAATTCTGCCATCTTTTGGGATAGAATAGAAAAGCACTGTACTTAGGAGATACTGTTTCTCCAGCAGTGTGAAAAGCCTTATCCATCACCTCATATTGATTCATGAGAAACTCCAATATAATTAAATCCTTAAGAAATTCATAGATTTAAAACTTGAACAGTTAAAAGGTTCCATAGCATGTGCACATATGCATGCATATATTACAATATATATATATATATTATATATATAATATATATATATCTGATCCCTTAAATGCATATACCATATTAGAATTAAATTAAATGATATTAAATTAAAAAATAAATATTAAATATATAAAATTAAGGGACTAGAGAGATGGTTCAGTGATTATAGGCACTTGCTGCTCTTGCAAAGTATTTGGTTTTGATTTGAGCATCTTCCCAGCAGCTCACACCTTTCTGTGCATCCAGTTCCCGGTGACTGGGAGTCCTCTTCTGGCTGCTGTGGGTCCTAAGCTTATACATGCAGCACATATATAAATAGGGACAGCTTATTTATACATAAAAATAGTTTGCAAAAGTCCTTCAGAAGTAGGAACTAAGTATTAAGAAATGAAGGCTCTAATTATTTTGTCAGTTAACAAAGAATTTAAAAGCATGGACATTTACATACATTTCCTTGAAAAAACATCATTGTATCCTTGCCAACAAATGATATTGATGGTCTCTAAAAGTGAAATATATGTGTTTGAATGTATCCAGAGCTCAAGTAAACAAGCTTCTTCTCTTCCTGCCTATGACGCTTCTAAGGCTCTATCCAAAGAATTGAATTAGTATTCAGTTCAATTGTGGCTGGGTCCTGTAAATTGGACCTTCACTGCCATGTGCTATATGCTTTTAATCAACTTCTGTATATAGAGAACTGTAGAACCTTGAGCAGGAGAGACAGAGGTGCAACCCTGGCTTTTTTCCCTCTGCTTTTCTTTCTTGAAATGAAGGAGTGGTTGTGCTGTTTCTGCTGCTGCCTTGATGTTGTCTGCCACGGGTCCAGAAGCAATCAGATCCACTTCTAAAACTGTGAGACAAACTAAGCCGTTTCTCTTTATGTGTATTTGTAGAGGATGGAAAGTCGACTGATACAAAGGTGAATGAATGGACATTTTTCCCAGTAAAGAAAGAAAGAAACCTGAAATTATTCCATTCTCAATGTTCCATTATTCATAAGTTACCAAATTCATTTTGTGGTCTTTATAATGGGCTATTTATCCTGATGGCTGTTTTTCAGAGCTCAGTCACATTCACAATATTGCCCCATTATTTCTACTTATTTGGACAATTTGCTTCCTGAGACCAGCAGAATGGCAAAGGGAACATAAAACTTATGATACTTGTTCCAAATAAGTAAAATATGTTTTAAAAAAATATATACAAAAAAATCCCAAGCTTTGTTTTATTCCCTACCTTCAGAGTCCATTTGCACAGTACCTATGATCTGATATGCAAGTCAACTCTCTCCATGTCTTTGAGGAGGTGATTCTGTAAAGTGTCTGGCCATCGGCCAGGGTTGCATAGCAGCTCAGAAAGTAATTTCTGATTCTCATGCCTTCTCATGTTCCCCTTGTTTCCTGCCTTTTCCCCCTTGAACACTCTTTCTGCTCTATCTTTCTGTTTATTGCTTCATTTAATTTTTCTAACTACTCTCCGGAGTTGCCGTTTTTCATAACTTTAATTTTCCTCAACTAGATTCCAAGTTCCTTTTACATATTAGCCTCGTATTTAGAAGCACTAAATACTTGGCAAATACTCAGTCATCAGCTTTTTATACCTGAGAACAATTGCTGATTCTAGTAGAACATGCATTTTCTTACTCTTCTCTCAGAGGGTCCAGTCTTAGTGGAAACACTTTTTCTCCCTAGTGTTTGTATTTTGCAACCCGCAGTTCCCAGATACACAGACGATTATACAAGCGTAATGTTCGGTTTGGAACTGGGAGCAGTCTTCCGAATACTAGACTGGGTGGCAAACCACGCCTTGTGCTTGTGCTTTGGCAAACTTATTCTGAACTCCATCTGGGATTCTGAAGCCAATTAATTTCATCCTTCATCCCAAGCTTACTGGCCCAGTAAAAATCTACAAATGTACTATTAACATTTTAGTAGAAAAAAATATAACAAGGATTTTTTGACAACATTTCTAGTCACTCCAGTGTTTAATGATGAAATTTTATGACAGAATGCTCATTCACCTCTCCTCGTTGTTTCATACCATACTTTGCAAATTTAATGGTCTGAGAAGAACCCTCTGCTAACCCTCTTTTTTTCTGCTGAGCCTCCGAGAATTCCCACATGCTTATAGACAAGATTCCCTACACCATCCATTTTCCCCAAAGAGTTTACTCTGTTCATGATAATCACACACTAGCGTTAGGATCTTTTCATTGTCTTTACTTAATTTTACTCAGCGACCATGTGTTGTGCTTCTGGACACACACTGTCCTTCACAAGTCACACAGCAACACAACTATTTCTCGGAGGTAGTTGCTCTGCATTACAGCTTTTGATGATTCTTCCTGATCAGTACATTGGTGCCTTATGTAAGGATTATTTGATATCTTTGCAGACCTGGGGCGAGTGGCCATTGAGGGCAAACTTTCATTCTTTCTACTTTTCTATTCTTTTTCTTTCATTTCCATGAATGTGCCATGTAATGTGTGCTTGCGTGTGTGTGTGTGTGTGTGTGTGTGTGTGTGTGTGTGTGTGTGTGTGTGTGTGTGTTTGTGTGTGTGAATGGGCTGCTGACAAGGCCAGAAGAGAACAAGGAATACTCTGAAGATGCCTTCTACTCTATGGCTATTTAGAACTAAACTCATGTCCACTGAAAGTGCAGGAAGCATACTTCTCCAGCAAACCATCATTTCAGCCTCCACTCTTTCTTATGTTCACGTGATCATCTTAGTTATTGATTTGTTCAAAAGCCAGCTTTAACCGTGCACTAAGCTTGTTGGCTGTCATATCCAGGTCTGTCTGGCACTTCCTTCTAAGGCTAAGATTATGTTAACTTCTGGAAATGTGCAGTAAGCCACCCTGTGCTTCTAATCTGTTCTTCCGCCCCTACTCTTCCTTACAGACAAGGCACTTCCTTATTTTACTTGCAAGCAACTCCTTCCCTTCCTTGTTTATTTCATGTATACTTTTTCCTACCATCTTTCAGCCAGAACTTTTCTTTCTTGCTTGTTTTCCTTATGTTCCCTGGAATTTATTTTCCCCCTGCCCTCTAGTTATAAAAGCTCCCCTTGAAATATCTAATTTTTAAGCCTCCTATTAAACCCAACAACGATTTGATTTCCTTTTTTTTCCCTGACTCTCTGTTTCTTGCATTGTTCCTCTTTTTACTCTCACTCTGACTTTCCCCTTTCCTCTATGGACTGTGAATATTTTTATTTCTACCTTACAGCCTCGCCACCTTTAACTTCCTTCAGGAATTACATTTTGCCACAGATGCTTGCTCAGACCTTCGCTCTGTTCTCTCACTATCTTGCCTTAGTTTCTTCAGTCGAATTGCAGCAGCCTTATGACATAACGATGGCTCTCAAATCTCATACTCGGGGCTGTAAAACTGTGCAAGTTGCTTCCCACTGGGGGTCTTTGTGTGGTTACACAATAGATGCCTCACTCCTATCTGCCCCTTTAATTTTATTACTTGTTCTTGAAACTGTCTTCTGTATTTTCTCTTTGGGAAAATTGTACAAATATGCAGTGAGGCATCCCAAGCCTGGATCAATAGTCTGTCATCTACAAATTGATTTACCACTGGACTCTATCATTAACCCATGGACAGCTTAAATATAGGACTGGGGAATAGTTTAAGCTGTCGCTAGTTTTCCTTGCTAGCACAAGGATCTGAGTTCAATCTCTGGGGCACACACACACACACACACACACACACACACACACACAAGTGTGTGTTAGTTTTCTGTTGTCATGACAGAGTACCCTGATTAAAACAAAACAAAACAAAGCAAAACAAACAGAAGACTCAACAACAGCTGAGGGGAGAAAAGATAGATTTATCCTGACTTATAGTTCTAGAGGGCATTCTGGACCTCACGTTGGGGAAGGAGTGAAAACAGGAATCTGAAGCTGGCTGGTCATATTTCATCCATACTCAAAAAGTCTGCTGGGTACCAGGGGAGCAGGTATCAGAAAGAGTGATAGGGAGCAACAGGAAGTGGAGCCATGCTGTAAATCCTCAAAGCCTGCCTCCAGTGACACACTTCCCCCAGAATCCACCTCCTGAATGGTTCACAATGTCCAGAACCACTAGCTGGTGACCAAGTGTTTTAACACAGAAGCCTATGAGGGCTATTTCTTGTTCAGACCATACCAAGGATTTTTTTTTTAATTAATATTTTTAAGTCATCCAAGGCCTTGTAATTTGAGTGCTGGGGAGGTGGATATAGGCATCTCCCTAGGACCCATTGACCACTCAGCCTAGCCAATTTGGAGAGTTTGAACACACAAGCTTACACACACACACACACACACACACACACAGCCATGCTTGCACACACACACACACACACACGCACGGATGCACACACAAATGTCTGTACCTACTTATACATGCATGCATGTGCATTCATACACTCATGAATATGTACATACACATATATGCACACATGAGGAAACATGATGCCTTTGTGACTCCCTTCATAAGGGAGGCAGTCATTCTTTCTTAGACAACTGAGAAGTATCTTCTGTCCCTGGGTATTACTCTCTGGACTCTCCTCTGTGACCTCTAAGACCTCTTATCTCCTCCCTTCTGTCATTTCAAGGCCACCTGGTAACTGACCAGATATCACTTTTTTTTTTTTGTGGTAGTAGTTTTAGGAAGACTTTATTTTTCTGAAAAAATTTTATTCTTAAAATTCTTTATATCCTCTATGTTTTATTCCATCCAAATCCTCATTACAGTCCTCTTGTCATTTTCCTAGTTTCCAAAAACTGTGCATGGTTCCTTTACACTTTGATGTATTATTGAAGCATAGAGGGGCAGTAACAAGAGAACCAAAGTCTAGTGTTTGTAGAGAGGTACTAAGGCAGTGATCACAGCCCAGGCAAACAGGATTTTTGCTGTCATCTGCGAGGAGCTCATTGACTTGCCCTCTTCCATTATACCTTACCTTCAAAAATTTCTAAAATACCCTATGTTCCTTTTCTCAAATGTCCCGCTCTGTTTACAGAAAGAGCAAGATAGCTCTCTTTATTTAACGCTAACAGTGCTAATATTAGGCTTTGTATTTTTAGTCATGTCATTAGTTATGCATGACCAGAGGTTGCAATTTATTTCTTCAGAGTCTAAACTGAGTGCAAAAATGTCAAATAAAATGATGTGCTTTTTCTTTATTTTCCCACTGACCCTTTCTTGCTTTTAAAAGTGAAAGACAACACAAATTTAAGGCAATAAATAGAAAAAAGGCTACAGGGGCTAAAATTAGGGAAGAGCTGGGTTGTCTTAGATCTCTGCAGCTGGTTTGGGGACACCTTGGATTGAAATTTATTCATGCATTTTAGCTCCGCTGTAGAATACTTGGGTAACCTCAGACAACAACGGTAGCATGCTTTGTTGAACTCTTAGACTCACTGATGCATATGATAATATTTATTCTTCACAGATGAGGACACTGTGGCATAGAGAGCTTAAGTAACTGATGAATGATCATAAAGCTATAAAGTGATAGAGTCAAGAACTCAAGTCTTCCTCCTTCTGACTTAGAGACTGTACTGAGAGAGAGAATGAAGGTGAGCATAGGAAGGGGAGATGACAGGATTTACGGGGAATTTCCCTTTCAAAATGTAATGATGTGTGAGCATACACAACGTGCTTGATAAATAGGTATTTTTAGAGACTGTTTTCTTTGAATTTTTAAACTTAAAATTGGTTCTAAGTTGTAACTGTTGACTTCCTGTGTTAGGACATGAGGATTTAGAGCACGTTCTGTCCAGTCCTATGATACATACATACTGCTTGCTGGTACACTGTGTAGGCATGAAAATTTCATAGGGCACAAACAAATGTAAATACTATTAATTATGGCTAATTAATTCTCAAAGATGAATAGTATACTACAATTTGATTATAATTTTCTTGTTTTTATATATATATATATATATATTTACTTTTTTATTAGATACATTCTTTATTTACATTTCAAATGTTGTCCCCTTTTCTGGTTTCCCTCCTGAAAGTCTCATAACCCGTCTCCCCTTCCCCTGTTCCCCAATCAACCCTCTCCTGTTTCCCTGTCCCAGCATTTCCCCATAATGTGGCATTGAGCCTTTCCAGGACCAAGGGCCTCTCCGCCCTTTGATGTCCAACAGGCCATCCTCTACTGCCAATGTGTCTGGGGCCATGGGTAACTCCATGTGAACTCTTTGGTTGATGGTTTTGTCCCTGGGAGCTCTGGGAGTACTGGGTGGCTCATATTGTTGTTCCTCCAATGGTGCTGCAAACCCCTTCGGCTCCTTGGGTCTTTTCTCTAGCTCCCCCATTGTTTATATTTTTAATCTTAGGATTTAGTCTTTTCATTCTGCTGTTTGCCTGGTTTTCAAGTCACTGAAATTGCTGCTACAAACAGAACTGCAGAGACTTTGTCAGTGCAGCCAGATGCCTCATGTGGTCAGACAGCTGTTATGGATGAAACAATGATACAGATATTAACAACTTCCCGCCCTCCACAACTTACTTTTTGGTCATGGTGTTTCATCACAGCAATAGAAACCCAAACTAAGACTGGGGTTGTGAATTGGAGAAACAGTTAAAACAGAGCAGTATAACCTGACTCTTAATCCTGTGTTTCTGTCAAGACGAGCACAGACAATTCAACATGTTTTGTTTCCAGCATATTTTATATAAAACATAATATATATAATATATAATGCTATGTATTTATACATATTTATACAAATATATTTATATATAATATATATAATACATAGATAATGCATAATATATTTTTATAAAACATTATATATAAAACATATTTTATATGTTTATTCTTGGTATTCAATGTCCATGTATCTTAAAGGAATTATTTTAATTTTATCTGTAATAGTAAAAAGTAAAAAACAAAACAAAAATCTCAGCACGGCTTTATGAATACGTGGAATTTATTGCCTGTTCAGTTTACTATGGATGATCAGGTGGGGGACTGAGAGTGTCTTTATACCTCCCTCCTTCTCTTTCAAGTCTCAGACCACACTATCTACTTTTTTTAGGTTAGAGATAGAAATGACAAAAACAAAATAAACAACAGCAACAACAGCGATGACATTGAACAGTCTTGTTAATGGATTGTATTGCAGTTCATCTTGAAGAGTAGTTATTAGTTTATCTCTCCTGTCTCAAATATCACCTGCCAGCATCCAGTTTCTTACCTTAGATTCTCCAGACCTGACTACATCACTCTGTTTCTAGAAGTTCATTGAAAAAGAGGTTTCTTGCAATACATAGACAATAGCATGTGCAGCTGTGTCGCACCCTCAGATCCCTTTAGTCCTGGATCTGCTCTGCCACTGTTTGGGTTTTGACCCTTTAGACTCTGAGGTTTCTGGGAAAGGATTGTTGCCAACTTCATGTGATGGACAAAACGATTTTGGTTCTAAACCTGGATTTCTATCTTATCTTTTCTCGATGATAGAATGTAACTTCTAAGCAAAATAAATCCTTTTGTCCATGGTGTTTATTATGGGAACTAAATGCAAACTAATACAATGATGGGTTTTAAGTTACAAATTAGTACTAATATGTGAAAATTTTGCTTGAATGTTTGGTTGGAAATATCTATTTTACTCCAACGTGTACTACTAATAACTGTATTCTTAATGAGTATTGCCTGGGATGTTTGCTTGTGTGGAATGGATTCTTCAGGGTACAGTAAATTCAAATAGAAAGACCTTCATATCTCCCGAGATAGCTCTGCTTGTATCTCCTTGGGTACTTAGCCTAATTTCTCTGGATCTCCATATTTTACTTCATAAAGTAGTAGTAAAGCCATAGAATTGCTTTGGATCACTTATCTCTGTGTTAATAGTGCTCGGTTTGTGCTTAATCGCCTTGAGTTAATTCATCTTGGGAGTTTACTTTGTTGCTGTTGTAGCAGGACAATAGCTTTATATATTTTGCACTGTTGATGATAGGAATATTTAAAGGGTTGTGTAAAAATAATTTGATGCATTGCCTGGTACAGTATGAGCATTTGCCTAATGTGGGTTATAAAATCCTCTATTGAAACTAACAGAACAGTCATCATATTCAGTTATGATAATGATTCTTAGATTGCATATATGAATATATATTATGAAAACAATTAAACAGTCTACATATTAAATATTGTGATTTTCATACCATTCCATACCATAGCCAAATTATCTGTAGGGTTTTAAACATAAATCTCTTCATTAAAGGGGTCAGCTTAAGTGATAAACTTTTTTCCTGTAATTTTATTTATTTATTTTTTAAAATTATCTGTGAGTGTGTGTATCGGAATATGGCTGTGCACATTCCTGGAGTGTTCCTGGAGACCAGCAGAGGATGTAGATTCCCTGGAGTCAAAGGAAATCGTGAACTGCTTCTGGAATGAGAACCCCAGTCCTCTGTAAGAACAGTGAATATATGCTCCTCACCTCTGACCATTGCTTTTTAGCCTTATCCAACTTTATCTGAAAAGCAATTGAAATACTTTCTTCCTAGAGGTTAGGAACCTTAGCTCTCCTAGAATCTAGAATTTAATTTTGAGTTGTGGATATTTTCCTTATGTGTCCTTTTCCATAAAACTGTAGTATACATTATGTACATTATTGTATTAGTGATGTTAAAAGGAAACAGGAAAATAAAATGATGTACGTACCACTGAACCATTCACAGAATTGTTCTAGGTACCAAGACAGCTTAGGGTAAAGGAAGATTTAAGAAAATGTTCAGCATTTTCACACTTTAAAACCATTTAGACTATGGATCTTTCTGATTAATTAATTAATGCAGCTAGTTCACTGCTTCTTGAGGGGTAATAGTAAATATTTACTTAAAATGAGCTTGGGTTTTGAACCCTAGTTATTTTGAACAGATGCTTTGATGTTATGGTTCCCTCAAATGATCACTGTGATTCAATATAGAAGTGGCCATCACGTGAAGTTGCTCAAGACATCATGTTACTTGTTGAAAACTTTTGTAGAAAAAAAAATCATTGACAGCAATGGCTCTTTATTGCACCAAAATTTTAAAAGTATATGTATCATTTCCCCATAAGTTATAATAATAATTTTATAGAAACTTATGGTACAACTCTGCAGATATTTTGGCTATGGCTACTATGAAAATAATATTTCCATTTAATATATAGAACATTTAAAAGCTCCAATCAATTTTAATCAAATATTGAGAAGAAATCCATGTATAAATTGTATGTGTATGTGTGTGTGTGTGTGTGTGTGTGTGTGTGTGTGTGTGTGTGTGTATAAACGCAATAGATCCAAAGTTTTAGATGACACAGGATGACAAATACTGCATTTTATCTCATCTGGGAGCAGAGGGAGGGGATGATGTGTTAAATAGAAGAAAGACTGCAGTTACTAAGGATTGGTATAGGAATTAGGAAAGGAGGAAAGAGAGAAGGTAGAATGCATAGAAATGTGCATGGAAAATTTTAATGTATATATAGTATTATCTTGTACAATTGATATTTGCTCATAATTTTATAATATATTTAACAGGTGTGATGTCTATACAAATACATAAAAAATTTAGAAATAGTCTTGATCTACTAAAAGAGAGATAATTTACCTGAAAGAGCCAAGAGGCAACGGATGAATTGTGACACTGGAGCAGCAGTGACACCACAATTACTGGAGAAGAAGACAAAGCACATCTAGTTCCCTCATGTGAATCATGATCACAGAAATGGACTCAATCCAGATGCGATAGGGATGTCCTATGTCATTATGATCCATGTCCTATGTCATTATTCAAATGGCCAGCACAGTCTATGTAATTCAGGTACAATATACTGTGGGGTTTATATTTCACAAAATGGCAAAGTTATTAATGTATGTCATATGTTTCCTTATTTACACAGACAACTTTTTTTATTGTATCATCATGACAATTTGGAACTTTCAAAATGTTACCTGACATATAGAGGTGTGAATACCATATTGTGGTAACAGTTTAGAGCAATTTTCCCAATGTCTCAGTGTTTTGTAGTGAGCACCTTATCACCGGCCCCCTTCAGCCCCCTCTCCCAAACAGCTCACTGTCTCCACACATCTGCCTCCTCCTACCCCACTAAGAAGTTCACATTCTCGACTGCAACAGCTATGAACATAAATGTTCCTCTAATTACACTAGCAACCCAGAAAGCGCCATTACTATCAATGCTTCTGTTTTAATTTTATAGATAGTGTTGAAATAATTATGACAACTACGTTTGGAAAAATTGATTTTATTAAACTGTTTATAAAATATTTTTGGAATTTTGTCTAGAAAGCAATGAAAATGAGGTTGCTATTTCTTTGTTCCAGAGTGCCTATTGATGTACTATTTTCTTTTTCTTATTAAACGTTGACCTAGTAAAGTTTTTGATTTTTACTGATTTGATGTATACTTATTAAGAGGCAAATACAATGAACAGATTATTTTAACAAAACTAAGAATGGGATATTAAAATATTAAATTATTGGACTAATATTTTGTATATGATTTTGAAAATCCTTTACACTATATAGAAAAATTACATTTAATGGTAACGTGCTCAGAAAAAGAAAGTATTATGGTTTTCTTTGTATAGCTGACTTGGACATCCCAACACAGTACTCAGCAAGCTCAGGAGATGTTTTAGTAGTTTTCTATTATGTCATGAGAGCCCTTTGTTCAGTTTATAAAATATCAGGTGTGCAAAGTCTCAAAGTTATAATGGCTTACTGAAAAAGTCCCCACACTAGCCCTTGCCCCTGGGCCTGTCAAGCAATATGACAAACCTCCAACCCAACCATGAGAACAGTGAAATGCCTTTTCCTCTGAGCTGCCTTGTGGAACTGAGACTTGAGCTTGGTGGTAGAGTACTTGCCAAGCATTCTGATGCTCTCATTTCAGTGTCTAACAACAAAGAGAAATCAATCATTAAACGTCTAATTTGCAAGTTTATCTGTTAATAACATGTTTTCTCTTTAAGTATTATATAAACCCCTTAAACATTAAAGGGAGCTGTAATGTATTCTAGTATAATACCAATTCTTATTACCTCTCAGTTGTTTTGAAGTTGGAGTGACAGGAGGTAAAGGCTGGGCCTGGCAGCCTTACATATATTTGCACAGATGTGTTGAATATTTCATCATGGCACTTAAAAGACACTAATGAAGCTAAAAGACGGAGGATGCCTTTTTCATAAAATATGTTTTCAAATTCCAATATTCATTCATCATAAAAAATAACAAAGAAGATTTTATCCACATCATAAATACAATCTATTGATATAATCCTATAGGTTGAAAACTCAATTTAAAATTAAATTGGATATTTCTTGTCAGAATCTTTTTAAAGTTTTACATTTTTCTTTTCAAGAGTGTGTCGTTGTTATACGTGGGTATGTCTCATAGAGAATTTTTGCTCCACGATAGCCTGTGCTTGGATTCTTAACAATAAAATCTTATTTCAAAGATCACATTAAGATCTTATTTTCTTTAGACAATCTATTTATAATTTAGAGCTTTTTCCTTACTCTATTTTAGGTTTGTGCATGTTGTCATTGTTTTGAGGAAAGAACTGTTTGCTGGTTTTGTGTGTCAACTTGACGCAAGCTGGAGTCATCGCAAAGAAGGGAGTCTCCCTTGAGGAAATGCCTCTGTGAGATCCAGCTGTAAAACATTTTCTCAATCAGTGATCAAGGTGGAAGAGACCCTTGTAGGTGGTGCCTTCCCTGGGCTGATAGTCCTGGGTTCTATAACAAAGCAAGCCAAGCAAGCCACGGAAAGCAAACCAGTAATCAGCACCCTTCCATGACCTCTGCATAGCTCCTGCCTCCAAGTTCCTGCCCTGTATGAGTTCCTGTCCTGACTTCTTTTAGTGATGTACAGCAATGTGGAAGTGTAAGCTGAATAAACCCTTTCCTCCCTAACTTGCTTCTTGTTCATGATGTTTTGTGCAGGTATGCAAACCCTGAGTAAGATACAGTGTGTTGAGGAACTAAAATCCACAGGTAAACTCTGTGTTTGAACCTTTGCATCTTCTGCTGTAATCCACTTCCTACTTGTTAGCACTTCTTAAGTGAGCCAGAATGTCTCTTTTTGAGGTGTCTCTTTTTGACTGTTGTGAGAATCACATTAGAAAATATCTTTTAAGGAATGTATTTAAAATCCCATTATATATTTATGTATTTCTGAGAATGGATATGTGTTCTTAAATTAATATAGAATAAAAGAGAAAATTCCATGTGCTTTTATCAATGGGACCCTTTTTCTATGTATTCCTCCTGTATCTTTAAAATATCTACCTACAATGTATCTATTTTATGTTTTTCATATTGAGACTAAAAAAATACAAAAATTAGTTTTTGTTCCTTAGAATTATTCATGAGGAGTTTACCAGGGAGATAGCTCAATGATTAGAAGTTGTTGCTACTTTTCATGAGACCTGAGTTTGTTACTCGGCATCATACAACTGTGAAGTAGCAGGCAACAGAGGACCTAACAACCTATCTGGCCTCTGTTTACATCCACACTGACAGATACAAATTAAAAAATAAAGTTTTATTATATATCAAAATGATTTTATAAACACGCAAACACACACACACATACACACACACACACACACACACACACACACACACACACACACCTACCTACCTACACCTAGCAGGAAGAGAAGAAAGAACATTCCTATGTTTTATTCAAGAGTCAGAGTCCCTGGAGTTTAAAAGCTCTGAGATGAGTTCTTCATGCATTACTACACAAAGAATGATTTCATTCATGTGGTGATATGTGTTTCAGCTGAATAGTATGAACACAGGAGGAAACTGAGTACAGAGATAAAATGTACCATCCCTTGCCCTACCTAGTGGGACTAACGTGGTTTCCAACAACTGTAATAAAATTGTAAATGTTGTGACAAAATTTTTACGTAAAGAGCAAACTTGTCAAAATATAAATCGGAGATGATGAGAGAATTGGCAAGCTTTAGTTCTTTATCTCTCAATACTAAAGTACTGAATCGAGACATTTTCCTCTAGGCCCTATAAAGCAGTCAGTTCTTAATAAAAATGACATTATTATATATATTGTATACATACATATTTAATATAGGATTAAAAGCATTCCCGTGGAGAAAGAATAAACTCTTCAATGAATAGTGATGGAAAAATTGGATATCTATCACAAAAATAAAAATAACTTTCATAGTTTATATGACTCAACTCTAAATAGATCATGTACTTAAACATAAAATATAAACAAAACAAAACCCCATAAAATTAGAAAAAGATATAGAACTTACTAGGCAGTACTGAGATCTGATAAAGATGATTGAAGCTTATAAAGAATAGAGATGAAAAGTGAAGTTTGTCTTCAAGTTTAAAGCTTTTGCTTTGCAGAAGATCCTGAATGGATGATGAAAAGATGTTTTTTGCAGGCTGTTTTGACGACAAATTTTGTCTAAGTACATAAAGAACTTATAAAACTCAACATTAAAAACGGCATGAAAAATAGACAAAACACTAGAAGAGCACAAACGGTTGAACAAAGAAGGCATACAATTTTCTATTCTTGCAGCTTGAAAAGAATCTACCCATAAGCTTTATGAAGGAGGTGAGAGACCTCTACAATGGAAACTTTAAGATACTTAAAAACGAAATTGAGGAAGACACTTGGGTGATATAAGTTGCTTCCATGATTTTGTGTGGGTAGTATAAAAATGCTACACTAGCAAAAGTAATCTATAGATTCAATTTAAGCCCTATCACAGTTCCAGTGACAGTATTCATACCGGAAAGAATAATCCTGAAATTCCTGTGGAAACACAGACAGTTATAGCATTATGTTTGGAAATGTGTTTATTTCATTTACTCTTATGCGTGTGAGACTGAATGAGTTTATGTGTTCCACTTATGTGCAGGTTCCTGCAGAGGGCAGAATATGAAGTTTTGAGCTACCTCATGTGGTTGTTCAGAACTGAACTCAGATCCTCTGCATGAGTTGTAAGTGAGCTGTCTTCCCATCTCCACTCAAAGCAATTTTATGTTAAAAAACAATACTGAAAATATCTGAATACTTGACTCTACAGTAAGTCATGATGACAAAGATGACTATAGCGACATCAAATGAGAGGTGTAGTCCTATGGAATGTAACAGAGGACACAGATATAAATTGACAATGTGATGAACATCAGTTTTTTTAACAGTGTCACAAAACGTCCTAGAAAAATGCCTATCAAATACATGGTGCTGATAAACAGAGTTCACAGGCAAAAGAATGAAGTTAGAACAATAACTCTTACCCTGCATGAAATATAATTTCAAAATGTAACAAATAATTCAATATAAAATGTGGAGTGCTGATAATGCTAGGTAAGCCATATTTAAATTTTTTATAGATATAGGTAGAAATGTGAATTTTCCAAATAGAATTCCATTAGCTTAGGAAATAGCCCTAGTTGTTGTCAACTGAGAGTTCATTAAATTCAAAACTCTTTGCACAGCCTGTGGATAGACAGCCTCTCTGGGAGAAAAAAACGATTACAGGTGAACATATACATATATACATTTTATATATATTCAAAAATAAAAACCAAAAGTAATTCAAAACAAATCAACCCAAGCCAAAGAAAGAAAGAAAGGAAGGATGGATGGAAGAAAGGATGGAAGGAAGAAAGAAAAGAAAGGAAGAAAGGAAAGAAGGAAGAAAGGAAGAAAGAAAAAATGACTTCCATTACACCTAGTTTCACAGTGAGATTCATCAAATTTGTTAGTCATTTTTCTGTGGTGTATTTAGAAACCAAGACTGCTTAGCACTATCTAAGTTTTTAAAGTTTTAAATATTTTATTTAAATGCTTGAGTATTTTGTTTGCATGCATATATGTGTAGCACCAGAAAACAGAGAGTTCCACTATAAGTGAAGTTACTTCTGGTTATTAATAACCATGAACTGCACCTGGGGCAACAAGTATTCTGAACCATTTCTTGAGCCTCTGCATTGCTAATGAAGTTCTAAACAAATAGTGCTGAACAATGGTACTATCAGAGCCTCTTTTTCTCTAATGCATACCACAAAATAAGCGAAACATTTTCTGTTGCATGTGGTTGTGAGGTGAACAAATACACACAGACGTACATAGATATCTTTATGAATTATGTTTTTCCTTACATGTTGCTTAAAATATACCTTTCAAGATTTCATTTTTATTGTGTCTTTCATTCTTAAAACAAAATTAGCCCTGATTATTACTAGTGAATGACCATTGTATGGTCTGTCATTTAATTTAAGTGCAATGGCGGAAATCTCTAGAAGGCCACATCCTTCTTTGCTTTCTAGTTTGGTTATAGTAGTATTTTTTCCCTTGTAGATATTCAAAAGTGGCCTGTTCCAATTCATGAAGGAGAAGGCCTTTGAAGGAGAAGGCCTATCCTAATTAGTGCTATCCTGGCTGTATTGTTATCAGAGTTTTCATACTTCACATTTGCAGATATATTTGTATTTTTCTCTATTTTCCAATGTTACTCTCTTTTCTGCTGGAGTGGAATGGAACTAATCTTTGTGGCCTTTTGAGAATCAGGGAAGATTCTCCCTATATCCAGAAGTGCCTGAGATGGTGTTAGACATTTCTGCTCACATCTCTGCGAAGTCCTGTGTGGTACTCTTGTCTTGCGTTGTTCCATTTGCCATCCATTCGACAATGTGCTCAGCTTCCCATCTTTTCAGTAACCTTCATTCCCTTTTCTGGATGCTGTTATCAAATGCCTATATTTGCCAACCAGAATGCAGTCTGTTGATTAATGAAACAAAATTACTTTGGAATAGCAACCACTCCAATAGAGAATATTTGCATTTCACAATGCCCTAGAAATTATGCCCTAGAAACGTCCAGTTTTCTGACAACATGACAAAGTATATCCTTTCCTTTCTTGGAAGCTTCTTTTCCCCTATTCTGCTTTAAGCCATGTCTGTCTTTTACTCTCTTTACCTTGTGGAAACCTTAGATTAAGATATCCATTTAGCCTTTGCATGTTGTTACCCAGATTTGTCTTGTCTTCTTTCTTTCCTGCTATGGAGATCTAGTGTTTTATTAGTAGTAGTAGGTTAGCACAATGCCTTCCAATATTCATGTACTAATGCTTTACCTCTCAACAATCTTTTATCAAAATGAGCTTTGCCCGCATGGAGAGAAATCACAATTGTTTGTAGATTTTTTGTGTATGTGTCCTAGGTTGTGAGATAGATTGGGAATGGTTTCCCTTTGATTAAGATGTTGAGTAAAATCTCCAGTATGGCACACGTCTCTGCCTTTGTCATCATTATTCTGAACCATAAGCAGCTAATTAATAAAAGTAAAGATTTATGTAGTTTACACTTTTGGTTGCCCAAATCCAAGATTTCTTTGGAGGCCTGATTTCTGTGTCTCCTACTGAGATTGGTAGATGATAGCAATTTAGGGTGGGGGGACAAGTCACATTGTGACTGCAGTAGGGCAGGAGGAGAGGAGGGGAGAATGTAGGAGGGAGAGGTAGAAAGAGAGAAGAAAGGAAGAAAGGAGGAAAGGAAGTATGTCATCTCTTCTCAACTTTTTCTTGGAGTCTCACCCAAGGGAAAAAACCAAGCCCTTTCTTTACCATCAATGGTTGTTGTCATTCTCCAACCTTACAAAGATAAAGAGTAAAATCATATGTAAGCAAAGAAAATAATTGGACATGCTTTTTCATTTTGTTGAACAGTCATGCCATAGAGTCTGCTTTTTGTATTAAAATATCCTTTAAGTATGGTTTTACATTGAAACAATCAGACTTACGATTTTAGCTGGGGTGCCCATGACTAAAAATACATACTTTTTCTACTACTAAAAAGAAAATAATTGCCATTTCTGTTTTATAAAAATTTAAACATACACCCCATTTGATTATAAATGTACTTCATTCACAGCTGAGTTGGATTCTTCACAAGTAAAAGAAAGTTTGTATCTCTAGGGAAACTGCCAAGCCACCAGACCTTTCCATTCATGGATCTCAGAAGCACTCTGTCTTTCCTTGCCTATCCATTATGTGGAAATTATTTTGCTGGATAGCAGGACGGGACATGATTGATCACAGCTGCCTCATTTATGGAAAATGATTGCAATGCATGCAGGGGAGTCTGTGTCTTCCCTGACAGTAGCCTGGCTCTTTTTTGAGGATTATGTGACTTGAGCAAAAACTAGTTGAACTAAACTTTCTCAGAGAATAAAGTTTTTATATCCAAATGTTCTGTCTTTCCACCTTTCTGCTCTTGATATGTGAATCAGAGGCCAATGCCACTCTACTCGGAGGTCTGCTATGAGGACAACCATAATATCTTGAAATATTTCTTCCCCCAAATTAGTAACTTTTGAGAGGATGCAGTGAACTTCATTGATTTGAAAAATAATGATTCTCCAAGCCATTCCTCTTTTTCTATGGATCTTGAATGGAAACTATGAGGGACAGTAGTCTGTCTATAGAAGACTAGGCTGGCCTCTTACTCTGGGTTCTTGCTGGGATGGGTGCTTCAGTGCTTCTTACTTCTTGAAGATAATATGGTCACTGCACCATTGCTATAAACAGAGTTATTGTTTTATCAGCTTGAGAAAGTGGTTGTTGAGGGTGATGCCAATCCCATTGTCACAGGTAGAAGAATGGTGTCCCTGTTTAAGTCACAGGACAATCTATTCCTCCATGTAGACCACTATGCCATTTACGGGGCCCTCTGATGACTACATCATATCTGGACACTTTCTTCATGTGTAAGATCAGATTGGCAATGAACTTTCTATGCAGCTGTGGCATAACCATGCTCATATCCATGCCTTGAATATTATGAACAGTATGCATAGTATATTGTATAACAGTATTGTAGATGTATAAAGTTGTACAGTATGTATTACACAGATAGTATAAGACATTAGGGTAGATGGCTTTTTAACACAATGCCTCATTTTCTTTAGATATAGAAGTGGGATTGTTAAATTACATATAATTTTACTTTTAATTGTTAATAATTCTGCAGAGTCTATGGGGACTTAGGAAGTTAGACTAAATGTACTTTTTTATTATGCTATGACTAAGTAAAGCCCCTATAGATTAATGTGTTTGAATAAGCCTATGGGACCCAGGGAGTGGAATGAATATTCTTGGTCCATGGACTGGCACTATTTGGGGGGTGTGGCATTGTTGGAGTAGGTGTGTTACTATAAGTGTGGGCTTTAAAATCCTCATCCTAGCTGCCTGGAAGTCAGTATTCTGGTAGCAGCCTTTAGATGAAGAGAAAGAACTCCCAGTTCCTCCTGTACCATGCCTGCCTGGATGCTGCCATATTCCTGCCTTGATGATAATGACCTGAACCTCTGAACCTGTAAGCCAGCCCCAATTAAATGTTTTCCTTATAAAAAAAAATCTGCAGAGTGTTTTTTCTAGGTACATGCTAATTTACATACCCACACACAGCATGGAAGTTTTCCTGTTTTCCATATTTTTTCAGAACCAGCTGTCAGTTTTTAAAGTACACATAATGAGAGAGAGGAGATAACATTATTATACTTTTGTATTTCATTGCTCTGTTCATTTGTAACACTGAATATGGGTTACTTGTATATATATATATATATATATATATATATATTCACAGAAATACATGTCTTAAATTTCCTTGCTTAATAAAATTTTAGTGGGGAAAATTTGTTTGTTAAAATTTCCTCCATGTAAGCAAAGTTCTCTATGCAGTTTGGGTCAACTTTATTACAGTTTTTTTCAGCAATGTATTTCCATCTTCACCCCAAAATTGTTCATCATCCCATAATATCACTAGATATGTTAACCACAAAAATCACACTTAGGGGAGCCCTCATGGCCAGCACTAGAAGGCCAACAGAAAAAATCTCTATCATACTTTTGTAAACATTTTGTCTGATGTTGCTTTGTTTGTACATTTTTGTTTGTTTTATTTTGCTTTGTGTTTTTTTTTTTCATTCCTGGTCTTTTGCTTGCATTATATCCTTTTTGATTTTGTGGCTTTTTCGTGTGTGATTGTGTGTGTGTGTGTGTGTTATCTTTTATTCTTTTTATTGTGTATTTGTTTGTTTCTGACCTCAAGCAATATTACCAAGCAATAGTGTTAAAAACTGCATGGTATTGGTACAGTGACAGGCAGGCGGATAAATGGAACAGGATTGAAGATCCAGAAATGAACCCACACACCTATGGCCACTTGATCCTCGACAAAGGGGCTGAAAACATCCAATGGAAAAAAGATAGCCTTTTCAACAAATGGTGCTGGTTCAACTGGAGGTCAGCATGCAGAAGAATGTGAATTGATCCATCCTTGTCTCCTTGTACTAAGCTCAACTCCAAATGTCTCAAGGACCTCCACATAAAGCCAGACACTCTGAAGCTAATAGAAAAGAAACTGGGGAAGACCCTTGAGGACATCGGTACAGGGAGAAAGTTTCTGAACAGAACACCAATAGCTTATGCTCTACGATCAAGAATTGACAAATGGGACCTCATAAAATTACAAAGTTTCTGTAAAGCAAAGGACACCATCAAAAGGACAAATTGGCAACCAACAAATTGGGAAAAGATCTTCACCAACCCTACATCAGATAGAGAGCTAATATCCAATATATACAAAGAACTCAAGAAGTTAGACCCCAGAAAACCAAATAACCCTATTAAAAATGGGGTATAAAGTTAAACAAAGAATTCTCACCTGAAGAACTTTGGATGGCGGAGAAACATCTTAAAAAATGTTCAACTTCACTAGTCATTAGGGAAATGCAAATCAAAACAACCCTGAGATTTCACCTTATACCAGTCAGAATGGGTAAGATTAAAAACTCAGGAGACAGCAGGTGTTGGTGAGGATGTAGAGAAAGAGGAACACTCCTCCACTGCTGATGGGGTTGCAAATTAGTACAACCACTCTGGAAATCAGTCTGGTGACTCCTCAGAAAACTGGGCATGTCACTTCCAAAAGATCCTGCTATACCACTCCTGGGCATATACCCAGAGGATTCCCCAGAATATAATAAGGATAGATGCTTCACTATGTTCATAGCAGCTCTATTTATAATAGCCAGAAGCTGGAAAGAACCCAGGTATCCCTCAACAGAAGAATGGATGCAAAAAAATGTGGTATATATACACAATGAAGTACTATTCAGCCATTAGAAACAATGAATTCATGAAATTCTTAGGCAAATGGATGGAGCTGGAGAACATCATACTAAGTGAGGTAACCCAGTCTCAAAAGATCAGTCATGGTATGCACTCACTAATAAGTGGAAAACTGGAATACCCAAAACATAATCCACACATCAAATGAGGTACAAGAAGAACTGAGGAGTGGCCCCTATTTCTGGAAAGACTCAGTGTAGCAGTATAAGACCAAACCAGAACAGGGAAGTGGGAAGGGATGGGTGGGAGAACAGAGGGAGGGAAGGGGGCTTATGTGACTTTCGGGAGGTGGGGGACCAGAAAAGGGGAAATCATTTGAAATGTAAATAAAAAATCTGTCGAATAAAATTTTAAAAAAAAGAGAGAGAGACAAAAAAGAGAAAGGAAGAATTTGGAGTTCTGTTGAGAGGGAGGTAGACAGTTTCTAGGAGAAGTTTGAGGAGGGATTACTGTGATCAGAATATATTGTTTGAATATTTAAAATAATTTATATAATTTTATTTGTTGTGTTTTTTAAAGACTATCTACTTGTATGAATCATTTTTTCTTTTTTCTTTTTACTTTTTTTTCTTTCTTTTATTTTGCTTTTGCTTTTACATGTTTGAGGGTTTTAGGTACTGTACTTTGAAAATATTTCCATTAATGATAGAAGTATAGGGTATATTATTTTTAAAGTTAAATTTATTTGTTTATCTGTGGTGAGTAACATAGTATTATAGAATGGACACAGACTGTTCTGTGGTTACTGTACAGAAGCAGATTCACTTATTTGAAATTTCAGTTACATTTTGTATTTGACAGTGAGGATGTAACCTGCCTATTTAACAAAAAGAAGCGAAATGTGAAGAAAACACCATAAGGATAGTCAAGGAGGTTGGAAATCTGTGTTGATGTCGATGAAGGGAAGTGAATGTCTCAGGAATGCAGCATTAATAATAGTAACTCAGAACCTCTTTGATTTTGGCTTCATTTCTAATGTTGCATGAGAAATCACCACTAGTAGACACATCAGTACATTCTGTTCTGCAGACTGTGAGTCCTTTTTATTCAGAGCTATGGATTTAATGTATTCCAAGCCAATCATCTAGCAAGTATTGTCTAAAGTGGTATTTGCTGCAATTATGACGGAACCTGTAAGAAGAAAGAAAACAGACCATTATGCAACATAAGAAAGCAATTTAATTTGTGTTAAATGTGTGAAAATATTACTCCTGGGAATTAAGGAAGAATATAGAAAGGATTATTTAGCCAAAGTAAGAAGTATATTTCAGTGTGTTCTCTCTCTGTCTCTCTATCTCATCTACTCTCTCTCTCCCTCTCTCTCTCTCTCTCTCTCTCTCTCTCTCTCTCTCTCTCTCTCTCTCTCTCTCTCTCTTTCTCTCATCTATCTATCATCTATCATCCATCTATTATTTATTTCTACTGGCCTAGTGTCTTCTATGGTACAGTGTTAACCCTGTAGAGACTTCTGGCCATACAAATTAAAATTTAAAACTTAAAGACATGGGGTTTTCATAAATGCAATGTATGTGCTAGATGAAATAAGGATTTGGTGTCCTGGGAGTGATTAAAGATGTAATTGCCACCAGCTGTGCTGTTAATTTCTTGTTAGCCACTAACCATGCAAGCTACATGAAATTTCTCACCAGCTTCTCCACGCTCCTGAAAAGACCTTTGCTACTTTTAGTTCTTCCTCAGTGGAATATCTCACTTCTCAGTTCAGAAATCAGATGCTATCACTGAGTGGAGTTACTTGGAGGGTTTGCTTTTGGCATTTTGTTTTTGTTGTTGTTAAGTAAAATTTCCCTATAAAAGCAATAATTATTCATGATATCAAGGAGGATATTCTCTTGCAGATTGTGAAACACATCTCAGGAACTTGTACATTTTGGTGGGTTTCTCCCATTAATTGTCAGTTTGAATTTTAAGTCGCATAGAAACACTGAGAATTCATTAAGTATTTTTAGAAATATGTTTATTATAACTTTTTTGTGAGTGTGTGTTTGCTAGTGGATATATATACAAGGAGTATGATTTACATGTGCCTTCAGAGTACAGATGTGTCTGATCTCCTTGAAGCTGGAAGTGTGTGTCAACTTTTCCTGGGTGGGGCCATGAAAAGCAGTATATATTCTTAAACACTTGGTCATCTCTCAAGACCTACTTGAAGGCATTGAAATGGAATGTTATCATACAGTGGTTAAACTTGGGAAAGATGTTTGGATTTTTTATAAGCATATTTTCTTCCTGGTAGGTAATTTTTTCCTCATGCCTTTGTAGTGTCCTAATTTAAGCTAGAAATGATATCTATCTCTTAACTCTACTGTCTGCTGATTTTCTTTTTAATGATTAGTGTTTACATTGACAATTTAGTGTCTGTGTGTGTGTGTGTGTGTGTATGTGTGTGTATATTTGCATACATACTATGGTTTAGTATATAAATTTGTGTGTTGTGTGCATTCATAAACAAGGCTAGAGGTCACTGTCAGTTGCTTTTCTAACTTCTTTTCCACCCTTTTTTTTTTGAGAAAAAAAAATCTCCCATTATACTTGAATCACACATTTGTTTGTCTAGGCTGGTTTTTCCAGTGAACTTCAGGGATCTGTCTATTCTAACTCTCCAGCAATAGGTTCCCAAGTATACAGTCATACCTGTCTTTTGTGTAGGCTGTTGGGGATCCAAACTCAGATCTTAATGCACACAAAGCTGCACTTTACTGAATGAGTCATCAATCTCTCTTTTGCTTGGCATTTAAGCTTTAAATGGTATCTTCTAGATTCCATCAGTTTTGTCAATGATGACAAGATGTCCTTGATGTCAAGGCTACATAATATCCCGATGGTTATAGCTACCATACAGTCTTCATCCATCCACCCACTCATAAAGACTCAGGTTGACTCAACCATTTGACATTGGGAATTTGATAAACATGAGAGTTCAATCATCTTTTCATCATATTAAATTCAGTTCCTTTGGCTGTTTATCCATTGGAGGGGTTATTAGATTATATAATCATTCTATTTTCATATGTTGAGGAACTTCTAGGCTAATTTTCAAAGTAGCCGCAATAATCTGTGTTGTCAGAAACAGTGTTTTAGAATTCTTTTTTTTCTTCTGCTATGCCACCACTTTCGTAATTTGTCTTTTTGATAGTAGTCATTGAGCAAGTCCCAGTATTATCACCTTCAGTCATATTTAGTAATATGATTTTAGTTTGTATATTCTTGGCTGATAGTGTTGGTCATTTGTATAATATATCTTGAGATAAATCTATTCAGACCATTGTCTTCTGTTCAGACTAGTCTGTCTTTGTACTAATAAGTCCCTTAAACATTTACACAGTACCACTTATATGTATGATTTTCAGATGTTTTGTCCCATTTCTAGACTGCCTTTTCACTTTTCCTCTGTGAATGGTTTTCTAGCCTGTGCAGAGATGCTTTATTTGATAAAATTAATTCATCTAGTTTTGATTTTGTTGCGTGAGTTTTAGGTTTATATTTAAAAAGATAACATCAGGAAGTTTTTCTCTCTGCTCTATTGTAGTAGTTTTATAGTTCTAGATATTTTATTTAAATGATAATTCTTTGACTTTATTGGGTATACAATGTGGATTAGCATGAAATAGATTCAATTTATTCTTCCGCATATGGAAATAGAATTATTTTAATAACATTTACTAAAGAGATTGTCCTTTGCCAAAAAAAATCAATGAACTATTAACACACTAATTTGTTTCTAGGCTACTTATTCTAGTTCATTTGTTTGCTTGAATGTCCATATCATGCTGTTTGACTAGTAGAGCCTTGCAATGTTCTTGACGTCATTAAAGCTCTTTTTTATTTTATGTGAAAAGTCTAGCATAATCTATTTTACTGAGTATATTGTCTTCAACAAGCCATTCAAGAAAGGACACTTTTCAACATAGTTAAAATTATGATTTTGTATATGACGAAACACTGTCAGCACATGCTCAGCCCATATTTCTAGAACAGACAGCATATTTTGAGGAGACACAGCAAGAGTGAAAAACCTGGGGAGACATTTGTGGGTGACTCAAATAGAGCTGCTGGTATCTTATCTTGCCATCTTATGGCTAACAGGAGAACATGATCAAGCTAGTACTCACATACACTCCTCAGAGGTTTTGCTATAGTATGTTTTGGTGTCAGGTAAGGTAACATTTTTCTTTTCCTTTTTGTTTAGTTATAAAGGGTTTAAATATTTGGAGTGTTTTCTAGTTCCTTACTAATTTTAGAGCTTTTTTTCTTGTTCAATCTATCATTAGACTTTGCATAGCTATTGTATTAAATGGTATGGTATTTTCTGTAGCATAGATATAATATTTTAACAATGCCACTTCTATGAATTCAGGAGATGATAGCTTTCCATTCTTTTGTGTCTTCTTCACTTCCTTTCATTAATACTTTATAGCTTACTATGCATATTCCTTTCACACAGTGTTTAAATTTATTTAAATTTTTGTTAGCTATTATAAATGAGATTTTAAAAATCCCTCTTGATAAATCCTCATCCTATGAGTCTACTGATTGTTCTTTTTGCTTTTCTTTTTGCTTTTTTATTTCTTAGTACAATCGTTATGGATTTTTATTTATACAAATATCATCCATCCACATGGGAAAATTTACCTCTTTCTTTCCTTTTATAGATGGTATTCGCTTATTTTTTTAAACTCTCATTCACCATGCTTTCTTGGGTAGGTCTTCCCAGTGGTCCCTTGAATACATGAGATTAGGCATCCTTGCGAACTTCCCTCGGGAGATAAATGGAAGAGAGTGTTTCTATTTCCACTATGATGTGGAGCATTCGCGAAGCTGAAACCTGATGATGCCTCACAGCACATATCACCCCATGGCATGTCTTTCTGGAAGCTGGAAACCTGCTTTCTACATTCTATTGTGCCTTTGATAGTCCATATAGAAAAGAGACAGTTGTGCTTATGTTCACTGACACGGCGACTTGCTGTTAGGGATTGTGAATGAGGTACAGGTTCATTTCCACTATGGCTTGGTCTTGAGATGTAATTACTGTTGAAATAAATTTGGACACATCAGTTAAGTCATAGCAGTTTGAATGTCAGCAGACTGAAAATGTTCCTCCTCCATTTCAGAGTGACAGTGTTGTTCTATCTTTATGATAAGTGATGAGAAAGTAATTTTAGGAAACAGTTCATGAACCAATGGGATTTTCATGTTATAGACAATTATCTGTTAATTCCAATATAGAAAGACATTTTTTCTTTCTCTTCTGTATTTTTTTTTCTTTTTTGGACATCATTTGATTTGTGGATTATGTCCTGGGTATTCAAAGTTTCTAGGCTAATATCCACTTATCAGTGAGTGCATACCATGCTTGATCTTTTGAGACTGGGTTACCTCACTTAGTATGATGTTCTCCAGCTCCATCCATTTGTCTAAGAATCTCATGAATTCATTGTTTCTAATGGCTGAATAGTACTCCATTGTGTAAATATACCACATTTTTTGTATCCATTCCTCCGTTGAAGGACACCTAGGTTCTTTCCAGCTTCTGGCTACTACAAATAGGGCTGCTATGAACATAGTGGAGCATGTGTCCTTATTGCATGCTGAAGAATCCTCTGGATATATGCCCAGGAGTGGTATAACAGGGTCCTCAGGAAGTGACATGCCCAGTTTTCTAAGGAACTGCCAGACTGATTTCCAAAGTGGTTGCACCATCTTGCAATCCCACCAGCAGTGGAGGAGTGTTTCTCTTTCTCCATATCCTCGCCAACACCTGATGTCTCCTGAGTTTTTGACCTTAGCCATTCTGACTGATGTGAGGTGAAATCTCAGGGTTGTTTTGATTTGCATTTCCCTAATGATTAATGATGTTGAACATTTCTTAAGGTGTTTCTCAGCCCTCCGAAGTTCTTCATGTGAAAATTCTTTGTTTAGCACCGTACCCCACTTTTTAATGGGGTTATTTGTTTCTCTGGGTTCTACTTTCTTGAGTTCTTTGTATATATTAGATATTAGCCCTCTGTCGGATTTAGGGTTGGTGAAGATCCTTTCCCAGTCTGTTGGTTGATGTTTTGTCCTTTTGACGGTGTCCTTTGCCTGACAGAAACTTTGTAGTTTTATGAGGTCCCATTCGTCAATTCTTAATCTTAGAGCATAAGCTATTGGTGTTCTATTCAGGAACTTTTCCCCTGTGCCCATGTCCTCCAGGGTCTTCCCCAGTTTCTTTTCGATTAGTTTCAGTGTGTCAGATTTTATGTGGAGGTCCTTGATCCATTTGGAGTTGAGCTTGGTAAAAGGAGATAAGAATGGATCGATGTGCATTCTTCTGCATGCTGACCTCCAATTGAACCAGCACCATTTGTTGAAAAGACTATCTTTTTTTTACTGGATGCTTTCAGCTCCTTTGCCGAAGATCAAGTGACCATAGGTGTATTGGTTCATTTCTGGGTCTTGAATCCTATTCCATTGATCCGCTTGCCTGATATTGTACCAATACCATGCAGTTTTTATCACTATTACTCTGTAGTAGAGCTTAAAGTCTGGGATACTGAATCCCCCTGAAGTTCTTTTACTGTTGAGAATAGTATTAGCTATTCTGGGTTCTTTGTTATTCCAGACGAATTTGAGAATTGCTCTTTCTAGCTCTATGAAGAACTGGGCTGGGACTTTTATGGGGATAGCATTGAATCTGTAGATTGCCTTTGGCAAGATGGACATTTTAACTATATTAATCCTGCCAATCCACAAGCATGGAAGATTTTCCCATTTTCTGAGATCTTCTTCGATTTCCTTCTTCAGAGATCTGAAGTTCTTGTCATATAGGTCTTTCACTTGTTTGGTTAGAGTCACCCCAAGATACTTTATGCTGTTTGTAGCTATTGTGAAGGGGGTAATTTCCCTAATTTCTTTCTCAGTC
Source organism: Apodemus sylvaticus (assembly GCF_947179515.1). Lineage (NCBI taxonomy): Eukaryota > Metazoa > Chordata > Mammalia > Rodentia > Muridae > Apodemus > Apodemus sylvaticus. The sequence continues at coordinate 47,270,812 of NC_067483.1, forward strand.
TGCTTATCCTTTGAATATATAAAGGCTACTGATTTGCTTGTGTTGATTTTGTAGCCAGCCACTTTGCTGAAGTTGTTTATCAGCTGTAGGAGTTCTCTAGTAGAGTTTTTAGGGTCACTTAAGTATACAAACATATCATCTGCAAATAGTGATAGTTTGATTTCTTCCTTTCCAATTTGTATCTCTTTGACTTCCTTATGTTGTCTAATTGCTCTAGCTAGGACTTCAAGAACTACATTGAAAAGATATGAAGAGAGGGGGCAGCCTTGTCTAGTCCCTGATTTTAGTGGGATTGCTTCAAGTTTCTCTCCATTAATCTGATGTTCGCTACCAGTTTGCTGTATATTGCTTTTACTATGTTTAGATATGGGTCTTGAGTTCGTGTCCTTCCAAGACTTTTTAGCATGAAAGGATGCTGAATTTTGTCAAATGCCTTTTCAGCATCTAATGAAATGATCATGTGGTTTTTTTTCTTTTGAGTAGTGGATAGCATTTATGGATTTCTTTATATTGAACCATCACTGCATCCCTGGGATGAAGCCTACTTGATCATGGTGGATGATTGTTTTGATGTGTTCTTGGATTCGGTGGGCAAGAATTTTATTTAGTATTTTTGCATCGATATTCATAAGGGAAATTGGCCTGAAATTCTCTTTCTTAGTTGGATCTTTGTGTGGTTTTGGTATCAACGTAATAGTGGCTTCGAAGAAGGAGTTGGGTAGTGTTCCTTCTGTTTTTATTTGGTGGAAAAGCTTGATGAGTATTGGTGTTAAGTCTTCTTTGAAGGTCTGATAGAATTCTGCACTGAAACCATCTGGTCCTGTGCTTTTTTTGGTCGGAAGTCTATCAATGACCCCTTCTATTTCTTTAGGGGTTATGGGTCTGTTTAGATGGTCTATTTGGTCCTGGTTTAATTTTGGTAATTGGTATCTGTCTAAGAAAATGTTCATTTCCTCCAGATTCTGCAGTTGTCTTGAGTACAGGTTTTTGTAGTAGGATCTGATGATTTTTTGAATTTCCTTGGTTTCTGTTGTAATATCTCCACTTTCATTTCTAATTTTGTTAATTTGGATACTTTCTCTGTGCCCTTTGGTTAGTTTGGCTAAGGGTTTATCTATCTTGTTGATTTTTTCAAAGAACCAGCTTTTGGTCTTGTTGATTCTTTGTATGGTTCTCTTGGTTTCTACTTGATTGATTTCAGCCCTGAGTTTGATGATTTCCTGTCTTCTTCTCCTCCTGGGTGAATTAGCTTCTTCTTGTTCCAGGGCTTTCAGTTGTTCCATTAATCTTCTAGTGTATGCTCTCTCGAATTTCTTTTTGGAGGCACTCAAAGCTATGAGTTTTCCTCTTAACACTGCTTTCATTGTGTCCCATAGATTTGTGTATGTTCTGCCTTCATTATCATTAAATTCTAAGAAATCTTTGATTTCTTTCTTTATTTCTTCCTTGACCAAGGAATCATTGAGTAGTGTATTACTGTGTATGTGGGCTTTCTGTTGTTTTTACTGTTATGAAAGACCACTTTTACTCCATAGTGATCTGATAGGAGGCATTGGATTATTTCAATCTTCTTATATTTGTTGAGGTCTGTCTTGTGACCAACTATATGATCTATTTTGGAGAAGGTACCATGAGGTGCTGAGAAAAAGGTATATTCTTTTGCTTTGGGATGAAAAGTTCTATATATTTCTGTTAACTCCAATTGATTCAAAGCTTCAATTAGTTTCATTGTCTCCCTGTTTAGTTTCTGTTTTCCTGATGGGTTCATTGGTGAGAGTGGAGTGTTGAAGTCACCCACAATTATTCTGTTAGGTGCAATGTGTACTTTGAGCTTTAGTAAAGTTTCTTTTATGAATGAGGGAGCCCTTGTATTTGGGGCATAGATATTCAGGATTGAGAGTTCTTCTTGTTGGATTTTTCCTTTGACCAGCAAGTAGTGACCTTCCATGTCTCTTTTGATGACATTAGGTTGAAAGTCAATTTTATCTGAAATTAGAATGGCAACTCCGGCTTGTTTCCTGGGACCATTTGCTTGTAGAATTGTCTTCCAGACTTTTACTCTAAGGTAGTTTTTGTCTTTGACACTGAGGTGTGTTTCCTGTATGCAGCAAAATGTAGGGTCCTGTGTACGTAAACAGTCTGTTAGTCTGTGTCTTTTTATTGGAGAATTGAGTCCATTGATGTTAAGAGATATCAAGGAGTAGTGGTTATTGCTTCCTATCATTTTTTATTTTAATTTTATATGTGTGTGGTTATCTGTTTTTTTATTTGGGTTTGATGAAAGAAGCTTAATATCCTGCTCTTTCCAGGGTATAGTTTCCCTTGTTGTAATGGTGTTTTCCCCCTATTATCCTTTGTAGGGCTGGGTTTGTAGAAAGATATTGTGTAAATTTGGTTTTGTCATGGAATGTCTTGGTTTCTCCATCTATAGTAATTGAGAGTTTCACTGGGTATAGTAGTCTCAGCTGGCATTTGTGTTCTCTTAGAGTCTGCATGAGCTCCGCCCAGGATCTTCTAGCTTTCATGGTCTCTGGTGAGAAATCTGGTGTAATTCTGATAGGTCTTCCTTTATTTATTACTTGCCCTTTTTCTCTTACTGCCCTAAGTATTCTTTCTTTGTTTAGTACATTTGGGGTTTTGATTATTATGTGACGGGAGGTATTTCTGTTCTGGTCCAGTCTGTTTGGAGTTCTGTAGGCTTCTTGTATATTCATGGGCATCTCTCCCTTTAGGTTAGGGAAGTTTTCTTCCATAATTTTGTTGAAGATATTTGCTGTCCCTTTAAGTTGTAAATCTTCACTCTCATCAATGCCTATAATCCTTATATTTGGCTTTCTCATTTTGTCCTGGATTTCCTGGATATTTTGGGGTATAAGCTCTTTGCATTTTGCATTTTCTTTAACTGTTGAGTCCATGGTTTCTATGGTATCTTCGGCATCTGAGATTCTTTCTTCTATCTCTTGTATTCTGTTGTTGATATTTGCGTCTATGGTCCCTGATTTCTTCCCAAGGTTTTCTATCTCCAAAGTTGTCTCCCTTTGTGCTTTCTTAGTTGTTTCTATTTCTGTTTTTAGATCCTGGAAGTTTTTGCTCAGTTCTGTCATTTGCTTGTTTGTGTTTTCCTCTAATTCTTTAAGAGATTTTTGTGTTTCCTTTTCATGACTTCTGCCTGTTGATCAAGATTCTCGTGTATTTCTTTAAGTGATTTTTGCATTTCCTCCTTATTGGCTTTTGTATTCTCCTGAATTTCTTTCAATGATTTTTCTGTTTCCCTTGTAAGGGCTTATAATTTTTGATCCATTTTCTCTTGTATTTCTTCATTTCTCTTGAATTTCTTTAAGTATGTCCTTCATGTGTTCCTGTACCAGCATCATGACCAGTGATTTTAAATCCAAATCTTGTTTTTCTGGTGTGTTGGGGTATCCAGGACTTGATAATGTTGGAGAATTGGGTTCAGATGCTGCCATAATGCCTTGGTTTCTGTTAGTAACATTCCTAGGTTTGCCTTTAGACATCTGGTTCTCCCAGGAATTAGATGGTCTTATTGTCACTGGCTGGTGCTTCAACCTACTGTGGATCTTTAAGGTTATCTCTGCAACACTGGATGACTGGGTTTCTTCTGGTACAGATTCTGGTACAGCCTTCCTCTTTTGTGCCTTTGGAGCCCTTCTCAGTCTTGCCTCAAGCAATGTTATGCTTAGGTTGTCAAGGTCAACCAGGTGTTCTCTGTCTGCTCTAATATGGAGCGAAGATGTTGTGGTGGAGGTCACTCCCTCTGTTGATTCTCACATAGGACACAGGTCCTGTGATGGACTGGCTTGCAGATGAACTGCCTATGTGCTCAGTTCCTGAGTGCAGGCAGACCCCTGGCGGTTTGCACCACCAGAAATCTAAAGCTCAGGGTGATACAGTACCTAGTGATCCTTTTCTGTCCTGGCAGGCAGCAAATATGGCCGCAGGGCTTCTCTCCTTCCACAGCTCCCTGGGCCTCTCTCCTGTATTTTTGATAATAAGTCAGTTACTTGTTTTTTGTACATACTCCTAATTTTAAGTTAAGGACTTATGTTTTTGATGTGCTGTATATAAGATATTCAGGCTCTTTGACTTGACATTGTAAGACAATGAAAATCATTTTCCATCATAGGATATTTGTACACAGTTACAATTTTTATTATCTCAATGAAAGTATAATTTAGGAAGCTTTCAACTTCTCTTGCCAAGCAGGGATGTTTAGCTGTGAGTTTATTTGATATTGCTGTGTTGAGCTTCATTGATTTAATACCATTTTTCTTGAGAGTTGTGTCTTAAAAGTTTGCTGGATTCTAGAATGGGTTTTGCTCACATATATTACTCTAAACATATGGTTTTTGCCTTTCATTCTTTGAATGTGGCATATCCCATTTATTAATTCCTTCATATTGAACCATCCTTGCTTTATAGGAATAAAGCTAATTGGACCACCATGGTTAATAGGCCATTTCATATGCTGTTTATTTGGATGCATTAGTATTTTGTTGATGATCCACATTCATCAAGTCTATCTGCTTTTGATTTATTTGATTAAGCTATTTGTATGGCTTTAGTATGAGACTCACACTTACCTTTCACAATGAATTTAAAAACTGTATTAGGCTGAGTTTGTTTTTTTTTTTTTTAAAGAAACGAAACTAATAGAATAAGTGTGTGTTATACAGAGACATTTGTTAAACTCAGTTACACGAAATGGACTGGATAGTTCAACAGAAGCAATCTGCTTGTTACAAAAGACAGAAACAAGTAATGCGGTTCTGATCACAAAGCTCAGTTCCTCAGTTTCCCTGTCAATCATTGAAGGCCTGGATATCCCTGGAGGGTTACTGATATTGTGTCTATTCTGGAAAGCTGAGGAAGTTGGCATCTGAGGTAATTGGAGGATGGTAGAAGTAGAGATAGACTCTATACTGGGGACAGACTAAGGAGAGGATGTGATTCCTGTTTCTCTCTCTCACTTGAGATTGTCTGGGCTCTCTTTTGAAGAGTGTTAAACATATTGTAGGTATGTTGTTCTCTATTAGTAAAACCTTTTTGAAAATCTCAAAGATATGGCAAGTGGTGTGTTGTCTAATTGTTCACAAATCCCCTCAAATTAACAATTACGAAAAGAATCATCATGGAAATATTCTTTCAAATGACAAAAGCAGAGTTTTTGGGTTGAAATAGTGACTCACATAGATGAATTCATCAACATAGGCACACCCAACATTGTTGATTATATATAAACCATAAATGTGATCAAACTGCCAGCGGGTTCAGTCCCAGGGAATCTTCTGAACTCTAGCACAAACACAGATAAATAAAATAAAATATAAAATAAAAAATAAATGCTGTTTATTAAGCTAGATGCACAACACAGGAGATCAACCAAGATACTACAAGGCTAGAGTTGAAACTTGTAGTTTTATAAGCCAAATGCACATCATGGCTTTGTTTTCAATATAAAAAATAATTGTTTCTCAAATTGGAATATTTTGAAGCACTATTTGTCACAGCTACTTAACTCTAACTGCCTGGTAGTTATGGTGACCAAGTACTTTAACTAATTGGCTTTATCCAGAGGATTAAAAACATCTCACAATAAGCTTATCAGAACTTTTATGGGCAATTTTGTCAAATGAAACAGGTTTTCACTGGAGTTAAAACTTCCTCTTACAGAAAGTGAGAAATGTGGACATTATCCCCTTTGATGTGTATATTTCAAAGAGATGGCCCTTGGGCTCTTTAGAAAGACATGACTAGATCATAAGCCCAAGAAAAGTCTACCTAGTTTTCCAAAGAATGGGTATACATTTTAATGAAAATAGGGTACAGTATAAATACACACACAAAAAGTAGAAAAGGGAATCATTTCACTTATTTCCAGCATGGATAATTAAGGCTTCTGTTTTCATTTGTAATTTTGCTTTCAACAGGAAATACTTCCTATATTCTAGTCTTCCTAAGGAGTGGAACTTTTAAGCATGACCCACACCCTTCTCTCTGGCTCACTGTGATCTGTTTTGTTGCTTTAGTTTTCAGTTGCATTTCAAACTGTGTGGTATTAGCAAAGGAAACAATATAAATACACCTTGAGTTTCACGTCTCTCTTAGACTGACACACTGCCTCATCTTTCAGACTCAGCTCTGTCATTCCCTTTTGTGTTCATGTTTCTTCTGCTGTATTTTAAGGAAGATGATCTATTTCATAATTTCACGATTGACTCTCACGGGCATCCAACATATGTGTGATGTAGGCAAAATACATTAAATATAATAAATAGATCCTTACAAAACCAACATGAAATCTGTGTTGCTTAAAAACATAAATTAAAACACAATTAACTTGTATTAAATATGTGGATAAAAAGCATTTTCTAAAGCTAAATAAAAATAGACTTTAGATGTGTAGTGTCTTTAAGAAAAACAACAAAAGAATTGTTTGACATATCCCACATTGGTAGTCATTTTTAGGCATAACTTTAAAGGCAGAAAATATGATGAACTATAATTATTTTGGAAAAAAATTAAGTGGAGAATCTAGGACAGATAAAATGTAAATTCTATTCACAGAAAAATCTACGAGGTATAAATGAAACAATACACTTAAAATGATTTGTCAAATTTAGCCGTGGTGGCTTTTTTACAGTTATACTGTTCTGTAGAAAGGAACCTGTTGTAGAACTGGAATTTCCTTACCTCGTCAACAGATTTTAAATTTGTGTAATCCTTTACAAAGTAATTTGTCAATATTTGTCAAGGGTCCTGGTATGTTTATGTGATCTGATCAAGCAAGTCGACCTGTACGAGAAAACACTAAACATGAAGCCGAAACTCGGGAGTTTAGCCTGCTACCCAAAATTATTGATGATAATCAAAAAATGACAATGATCTACATATTCCAAATTGCAAATATGGCTTATTAATTATCACCTACAAATATTCCTAGGTAAATTATTGTATAAGCATAATATGGTTTAAGTTATATAGGAAATAGGATCATTGTGTTCTTATTGTTGCCAGATTACATGTAATATTATATACTAATTACAGAAAGCATCCCCCTTAATCATTGTAACTGGCCTTAAGCCTAAAGTTGTTGAAAGTCTTACTGTTCTTGTAGAGATGTGTAAGTGATCTTTAAAAAAAAATCTCCTTTTTATATGAAATCACATTAAAAAATATTGCCATTATTCCTCCCTCAGTAAACAGCTAAAAGTTATGTCATTAAAAAAATTTAGGCATTGGTTTTGTTATTCATATTTTATACTTGTCAAGCAGCTGTGTCTCTAAAGACACATTTGCTCTTTAACAAAATCACTATGCAAAAACACATATGGTAGAGTTGATATTTGTAACAAATGTTATACATGTTCAAAATTATAATCTTATACAATGTGTATAATGTATATAATGTATACATAATGTGTATTTTCTAATTTTGTTATATTTGCAAAATATTGTAAAAAATGAAATTCAGCTCTTACAAATCATGAATCTTAACTGTGTAAAAAAGAAGTTAACCTACAAAACTATTTCAGTATTTAGGTGTATGTGTGTGTGTGTATGTATGTATCTGTGTGCATGTATGTGTTTCTGTGTGTATGTTTTGTGGGTGTGTGGGAGTATTTTTGCACATGTATGTTAACCCTCCACTCACAGTACATTTGGTTTGGGTTGAGTCTTTGGTAAATTATTCAACAGGTTCCCAAGACATTAAAATTTCTGATAGTTTATATATCACTTGGCACTGCTTGTGAAAATAGTATTCTCTCTGGTGTCTTACAAACAAAACAAAACAAAAAAATAAAACCCCCAAATTCTCTACTACTCACTTTCAGTAAGATAAACTAAAAAAAATGAAAAGCAGAAAAATGATATGAAAAATGAAATAGTATACGAACAAAAACCTGTCAATACTTCTGTGTGTTCCTAATTTTCAAAGGTTATGTTATAATTTTATTTCATATTCTTTTAAATTGCTTAGAAAAATTTGCATTTCCCCTTTAATTCTGTTTGACTTAAATGACTTGAGTTTGGATATTTTCCTATGATCTATGAGAACTGCACAAACAGTATGTTTAAGATGGCAATTACTTCAACAAGAAATTACTTTGGTCTTATTAATTAAATTATGTTGTTTTTACTTAGACATGAAAGTTAACCTCTCACATGTATGCAGTATGGAATTCTACATAAACTATTTTTGTCATGTCTTTATTGTTGCTTGTCTTTAAAGTCTAGGACACCATCTATTTTGCCTGGATGCAGTTCTGTAATATCTTTATGACACTAGTGACATAAGAAAATTAATAGATCCCTTTGTTTCTTCTTAACAATTTTGAAGAACATTTTTGATAAAGAAGTTTAACTCTATTGAGACCAAAAAATGCCTTAAAAACAGTGAATTCATATCCATCCAATGAATGTAAATAACTAAAAAGTTGATCATTGACTTTCTTGCTGGAATAGATTATATGACCTTATTCACAGATAGATCATCAAAGTTGTTTTCACCTTGCATTTTAAGCCTTCTTTTGCTCCTTAGTTCATTTGGATGTGATTAAATAGGCATGTGAGAAGCAAAGTGTAATTACCTTAATTAATAAATGAGCTCTGTGTGTTGGGCCACAGAGTCTGCGTAGTGATCAGTTGTATGATCTCTGCATGAAAAGAATATCTCCAGGGATCATGGAGAATTTCATCTTGACAATTAATTAAAACCAAGTTGCTGCGCTTACAAGGATTGTTATATTTCTCAAGAGAAGGCAAGAGATGATATTTTCTGTTTTCAAAAATTGTCATACTTAATTGTGATAAAGTCAAAATATTATTAGAATTTTTGTAGAAATAAGATTCCATTCCATTTCTGAATTTGATAAATAGAAGTGCTTAAGCATTTATGAACTATTGGGCGGATGCTTAGGAAAAGGAAGAAACTCATAAATTTAGCAATTAAATTATCAGCAATTCTTCTTTTTCAAATCTAATAACCTTGGAACACAATTATCTATGTCATTGAGGATAATTAAGAATTAGGGTTCCATCTTTGCATTTCCAATTCATAGTAATGGTGACACTATTTTACATACTCAAGTTATTTAGATTTAAGAAAATGTTGTGTTGGGGACACAATGGCTTGATCGGGCATATAAGACAGTCTGTAGATTTGCTAAGTTTTTGAAATTTGTGTATTTATTAGTATTCTGACATGCCATTAAATTTTTACACAATGGGCAGCTCCCTATTACATTCTAAATGTCTCAAAAAATAAGGGGCTGTGTGTGGCATGTAAAGTAATTAAATATAAATAAATAAATAAATAAATAAATAAATAAATAAATAAATAAATAAATTTAAGTAAAAAAATCTCATACATTGTGATGACATATTCAGTTAAGCAGATTACATGGAAAAGTGACTGTTTAATGGTTGAGCTGCTTGCAAATACCTGAGCACTTCAGGGAAATGGCTGCCATGTTTATTCAACTTGTGCTAGCATCCTTCTTTGCTGGTCATGATTCAGAGCCCATTAAGAAGGTGAAGTTCAGCCAAAATGATGCACAGAAGAAGTCACTGTTCCATGTTGATGCTGGGTCTCACTCTAATGACCTGGGCTCTCTGCCACTACTCCTCCCTGCTTCTGACACCTGGAAGCCCGCATTAGTAAATGACTTGACGGATTTCTAAACAGCATTAGAAAGCAATTTCTGAGAACACTCATGTTTTACCTTTGTGCCACGATACTTTTTGAGTTCCTGGCATGCAAAATCTAAGAGCCACCAGTGTCAGCAACACAGTACTATAGTCAAAATGAACTTTTATAATCTCATTTTTCACTGGAAATCCACTCTTGCCATCTTTAGCATATTTAACATCTTAACATTTTCTTAGCACACAAACCAGTTCCCTCATTCTGTCTCTTATAATCTTTACACAAATTATTCCAAACATTCTACTTATGTTTTGTTACACAAACCAAAATAAAATTAGGTCCCATTGTGCAGTATTTTCATTTGAAATATGATACAAAACCATACCACAAAATTCATGAATTTATGACAGAATTAACTTTCTCTGCATTTGATCATCACTTACTCTACATTAGTCTCTACTCAATAGGCATTTAGGAGGTGATTGTCCTCCTAAAGGAAAAGAGGTCAAACTGAGCCTCTGACATCATCCTCCTCTTTGGAGAAGTGCTGCAAAGTCATATATCATGGACTTATAAGTGGGCATCGTACTGTGAAATTCTGTGTGTACTTGGGGTCAACATCAGACCTAAGTATATCAACATGACATTTTTTTATGTGTAGACAATAATGATATCCCCATGTAGCCTTGAAACTTTCCTTGGGGTTCTCAGGAGTTCTTTTGTTTACTGTCTTCACAGAGCATCTCTTCTCCCTCCTCTCAAGGCCTTCAGAGCCTTTGGTTCAGAAAGCTGAAGCATCTGCCTGGAGGGAGCAGGTTCCCATGATAACAAGGCAGAAAGGGAATAGAAGTGAGAAACAGAGCTTGTTCAGTTTCCTGGTGTCTGCCTGGTGATTTATTTTAGAACCTCTTTGACTGATCTGTGCTTATTTTTAAGCTTGCATTCACGGGTAAAATATAAATGTGTCTAGGCTTAAGATACTAAGTGGTATCCTATATGTTCACGCAATGGATAATCTATTGGGCAAAGGCTACTGTGATGGGATATTTCTTTGCCTTTGTTATTCATTTATTAAGATATAATAGAAAATACTTCATTGTAATGGAAAAATTCCACTTTCTTCTGTCCGTGATCAGAAAAATGTTGTTTTTTTTTTTAATGAACCATCTTTACTCTGTGTATTTTCTTACACATGAGACATGAAGGAAACCCGTTAAGAATGTAGAAAATCTAAATGTTTAATTTTATAAAATAATTTTGTTAGTATCTTTTTAATTTGTTCTCCTCTCATGCTTGCATAGAAAGTTCATACACTTGAAATTCAGAGCATTTCAGCTGTGAGTGTATCCTCTTTCCTGTAAGCTGGTAATGAACATATGGGAGCAGGGCTGAATGGAAGACAAGCTGTTGATTTCCATTGAACACTCAAAAATATAAGATATATTTTTTAATTTGAATTTTCCTCTCCAGTGATGTCCTGAAATGAAAAAGGAGAAACAAAAAGAAAAGGCAAATAAGCGGGCAAGCAAAGTTAAAAATCATTCTGATAGGGTACTTAAAGGAAATTTTAAAAAAGTAGCATTGTACATATTATCTTTATCATTTACATAGAGTTTCGAGAAAGGTATCAAGAACCACAAAGAAACCCCATAGCTCTCACAATAGCTGCAAGAGAAGGAACATCAGACCTATCACAGTGTGCACTTTTTATAACTTTTGCTTTGTTATTTTTGGAATCAGATAATTGGGTATAACATATTTAGAGCTCTGAGCCTCTAAGAAAGATTTTAAACACATATAGAAACTAGAGATGTTTTCCACAACACAACTTACATTTTCTTGTATTTTTTGAGAAAATGGTACTGGAGAAATTGATGTCCTTCTTTAGAAGATGGGCAGAAATTGAGAGATACACAGCATTTCCATTTTTATGAAATGAGGAATCACAGGCTTCTCTCGTAGCTGGATTCTGTTTTCTTTATGAATCTGTTAGACTGCATGGGAAGGCTGCTTGTTAGTAGTTTGGAGTAGTCCTCTTAGAAAAAGTAATAAGTTAGCTTTAGAGAATTTGTCAAAGCCAAGCTGCCTTTCTGGGGTCCTGCTCACTTTGACCTGTATTTGATCTAGGCTTAGGGACCATGGGTACTCTAAAATGTCTCTGGGTAGCAAATCCACATGGCTCTTTGTATAATTACTGTGGCTCTAGGTTGAAGCTTATGGTAGAACTATGTTCGTAGAGTCTGTGGATGTTGGTTTCCGTAACTATTTCAACAAGACTCTGATGGCAGTTCAGAAACAAAGCTCTAGTATCCTAGTATAATGCAAACATGTTAGAAAGACTTAATAGAGATCAGAAATATAGCTGGCAGGGCATTGTTTGTTGTTTATGATATAACATGCTAAATTACATAATAAAATTATATTTGTATATATCTTTAATATCCAGTGAATGAATCTATAATAAAATCTTATTGGCTTTACACCTTAGCTTAGTCATGCTTTCTTTGTGACTGTTATATATTCAGTGTGCCTCCTGGAAACATTGTGTTAGAGACAGGAAGTCTAGTGAAAAGAGAGTTGGCATGTGGGTCCTACTATGACATACTTTGTTCATAAGAGCCCCACCCTTCTGAATGGACCAATGCAGGTAACAACCATTGAGTCTTCAAATTTGATCTGTTTGTTCACACTACATTGGTTTTTCACATTCTGATATGCATGGGTCTAGAATCTGGGTTCTGACAGTTTGAAGTCAGTTCTGTTGCCAGATATCCTACGTAAGATTATTAGACAAATAGCTTACAAGAAAAGTCAGCAAAGGAGATTATTTCAATGTTAACATGTTGTGAAGTGGGGCAAATAAATCCCTTGATCATTCATGTCAATCTTTGGTTTTATGACACAAGTGTTGAACTTAAATGAGGGATGAGTTGTCCATAACCAAGCTGTGACATTCAAGCTATGGTCCTGCCCATCATTGTTTTAGACCCCGCAACATCGCAACATCAGTGGTACTAGAACGTTGTCTTGTCAACTTGCCAAAACTGAGTGAAATTTCTTTCTAGGATGTAAATTCTCCTGTAACTATAACCAGTCTTTTTCTTTTTCCCAGCCTGAGATTCTTGTGAAAAATTCCAGGATTTTTTGGGGGGGTGGGGGCGAGCCTTCTGTTTTTATAGTTTGATAGCCAAAATGAAAGATACAAAATTCTTATTAGAATTTTCTCAGTCCTTTCTAAGCATGCCAGTTACTATTCTTTGGCTTTTTTTTTTATTCGATATATTTTTTATTTACATTTCAAATAATTTCCTCTTTTCTGGCCCCCCCAATCACCAAAAGTCCCCCTAAGCCCCCTTCCCTCCCCCTTTTCTCTCATCCACCCCTTCCCACTTCCCTGTTCTGGTTTTTGCTCTATACTGCTACACTAAGTCTTTCCAGAACAAGGGGCTTTGTTTTAATACCTCAGCCTTGAAGTTAACATATCTGAGTCTGAAACAAATAAATCCAGTGTGAGTAGGAATGACTTTTAAGCTACTTAGCTGATCTCCTACAACTACACATAAAAACCGTTTCTCTGAAACCACTTGACATTTAGTTACTTTAAAAAGGTTGGTCTGAATATTTGTTGAATTATATTCTCTTTGTAACTCACAAGTATTCTAAGATTTTCACAGTGACCAAAAGGAGAAATAAGCAAGCAAGCAAACAAACAGAAAGACTATTTATTTTGTAATGGTGATCAGATGGAAGTTTATAATTAAGTGATGATATTCTTTATATAGTTTTGGTAGAACAAAACTATACAAAATTGGTTAGTTACATTCTAATCTCTGTTGAATTTAGCTAAATCATAGACACATGGAAAAGAGAGTCATCAAGACTATCATTACTTTTATCAATTTCACAGGCCAAAAATACTAAAAAAATGTATTTAATTCCTGTTGGCTTAATTTTTTTAAAAACCTTACTTTTGTAAGGGTTATGAAACTCTTCAAAACCCATCCCTTCTAGCCCACCATCGAAAGGTAGGGGAGGAAAGATGGTAAATAGGACAAGGGAGTATGGACTTTTTTAGAACTATAGTTCCTTGTGGCAATTCTAATCTCCATTGTCAGGATACAATAGTAATCAGAATGATGATCAAAACATAGATATATGATTGTACAGAAGTCATCTAGAGAAGCTAGCATTTGTAAGCAATTGTTTGCTTCTCTTATACTAATATACCTCAGACCTGTGTATACTGGAACTTTACAGTGTATTTCTTTTCTAAGTACTAGGGAGCATATTTTAAAGGAGAGTGGGTCAAAGGGAACAGGAGAGTACAGCTGTGTTTAAAGTCTACATATTACTTCATTTTCAAAGGACAAAAGACAAATTTAAATTAAACTGTGCAGATTTTAGAATCAAACTAAATGGCAGAGTGGAGTGTAAAAACAAGTTTTCCAACAGACACAGAGATGTTCTAATTCATCAAGGTGACATAACCATTTCAACAAGGAGAAAATTGGAAGGATTTTCATGAAATGAGGGAGAAGGAAATCTTTTATTTTTCTATGTAGTTTCTTTAACGAGAGAAAAAAATCTTTTCTATGAGGCTAATGAGACTAAGCCTAATTATTTGAAATGAACATGGGAGTAGCAGATCCGTGGGACTTTTTAAATGGTTCTAAGACAAGTGTTAATAAGATCATCCATATCGGGCATAAGAAACATTTGTTAGTAATGTCAGGGCCCTCTGCTGCATATAGACCATCTGGTTGTGAAAAGCAGATAAGGAAATTCTTTATTTTATTTTATTTTATTTTAATTTATTTTATTTTATTTCATTTCATTTCATTTCATTTCATTTCATTTCATTTCATTTCATTTCATTTCATTTCTTTACATTTCACATGTTATTCCCTTTCCTGATTTCCCCTCTGTAACACTCCTATCTCATTCCCCCTTACACTACTTCTATGAGGGAGGGTGCTCCCTCACCTACCTACCTACTCCCACCTCACCTCCCTAGCATTCTTCTACACTGGGGCATCAAGACTTCACAGGACCAAGGGCCTCCCCTCTGATTGATGCCAGATAAGGCCCCTTCAGCTCCTTCAGTCCTTCTCCTAACTCCTCCATTGTGGTCCCTGTGCTCAGTACTGTGGTTGACTGCCAGCATTTGCATCTGTATTGGTCAGGATTTAGCAGAGCTTCTCAGGAGACAACTGTATCATACTCCTTCCAGCAAGCATTTTTTTGACATCCCCAATAGTGTCTGTGTTTGATGTCTGCATGTGGGGTGGATACACAGGTGGGGCATTCTCTGGATGGCCTTTCCTTCAGCCTCTGTTCCATTCTTTGTCCCTGTATTTCCTTTAGACAGAAGCAATTCTGGGTTACAATTTTGGAGATGTGTGGGTGGCCCCATCCCTCTACTGGGGGCTGTCCCTAACCTCTGGATATAGTCTCTACAGTTTCTCCCTCTCCTTTGTAGGGTATTTCAGCTAATTCGTCCCCAAGGAGTCCTGGGAGGCTCTTGCTTTCCTGGAATATGGGACTTTCTGGTTGCTATCCCAGTTCCCCATCCCCATTGCTACACACCTCTGTTAAATTTCCTGACCCTCTGACCATCTCCTCTTTCTCCTCCCATACCTGATTCTGCCCCTCTTTTTCCTGTCCCCTTCTTCTCTTCCTCCCAAGTCCCTCCCACGCTCTACTTCCCTTCACCGTTTTGTTCTCCCTTCTAAATAGGACTAAAGCATCCACTCTTTGGTCTTCTTCCTCTTGAGCTTCATTTGGTCCCTGATTTGTATCATGGGTATTCTCTACGCCTTATCTAATACCTACTTATCAGTGAATACATACCATGTGTGCTCTTTTGTAACTGAGTTACCTAAATCAGGATATTTTCTAGATCCATCTATTTGCCTGCAAATCTCATGAAGTCATTGTTTTTAGCTGAATAGTATTCCATTATGTAAATGTACTACATTTTCTGTATCCATCCCTCTATTGAGGGACACCTTGGTTCTTTCCAGCTTCTGGCTATTATAAATATGGGTGCTATGAACATGGTGGAGCATGTGTCCTTATTACATGTTGGATCATCTTCTGGGTATGTGCCCAGGAGTGGTATAGCTGGATCCTCAGCAAGTACTATGTCCAATTTCCTGAGTAACCACCAGACTGATTTCCAGGGTTGTTGTACGACCTTGCCATTATACCAGCAATGGAACAGTGTTCCTCTTTCTCCACATCCTTGTCAGTATCTGCTGTCACCTGAGTTTTTGATCTTAGCCATTCTGACTGGTGTGAGGTAGAATCTCAGGGTTGTTTTGGTTTGTATCTCTCTGATGTCTAAGGATGTTGAAAATTTCTTTAGATGCTTCTCAGCCATTTGGTATTCCTTAGTTGAGAATTCTTTGTTTAACTCTGAACCCCATTTTTAATAGGATTATTTCGTTCTCTAAAGTCTAACTTCTTGAGTTTTTTGTATATAGTGGATATTAGCTGAGAAGGAAATCTTATCATCTTGTATTACAATGATGTATTGGAGTTTCTTTATCAAAACACAACTCCCAAATAGATATTTGATTTTTAATCTTTGTCATATGCTCCATGGTAACAATAAAAACACACATAAGATAAGTGAACAATATTTTTAATAACATTTCATCATGTTGCATCTGTTTAAGTCACATAGAGTATGTCAGTGTCACATATGAGAACATTCTGTCTACAAACATTACATTCAGTAGCTCAATGACCAGAGAGTCTAGGCCTAATATTGCCTGAAATAATACTATGACAAATGTAGCTTAAGTTAGGAACAGTTTGTTCTCTTTCACAGTTTAAGGTATAGTCATTTATGGTGGGAAAGTTCACACAGCAGGTATTGAAGGTACTTTTTCACCTCACATTTTCATCTGTAATAGACAATGTTGAATGCATGTTGCTGCTCCCCTATATTTTTCCACTATCTAGTAGGGAATGTTGTCACCCTCAGTGGCTTGACCCTGTTCCATGAATTAGCACAATCAAAATAATGTCAGAGTACCATCTCCTAGATTGTTCTATAGGATTTAGATTTTCAGACGATTCTGTTAACAACACTTTCATTTAGAGCTATTGTCATCATCATAAAACATTTTAGATGCTTCTCTGCCATCCGCAGTTCTTCAGGTGAGAATTCTTTGTTTAACTCTGTACCCCATTTTTTAATAGGGTTGTTCGGTTTTCTGGAGTCTAACTTCTTGAGTTCTTTATATATATTGGATATTAGCCCTCTATCTGATGTAGGATTGGTGAAGATCTTTTCCCAATTTGTTGGTTGCCGATTTGTCCTCTTGATGGTGTCCTTTGCCTTACAGAAACTTTGTAATTTTATGAGGTCCCATTTGTCAATTCTTGCTCTTAGAGCATACGCTATTGGTGTTCTGTTCAGAAACTTTCTCCCTGTACCGATGTCCTCAAGGGTCTTCCCCAGTTTCTTTTCTATTAGCTTCAGAGTGTCTGGCTTTATGTGGAGGTCCTTGATCCATTTGGATTTGAGCTTAGTACAAGGAGACAAGGATGGATCAATTCACATTCTTCTGCATGCTGACCTCCAGTTGAACCAGTACCATTTGTTGAAAAGACTATCTTTTTTCCATTGGATGTTTTCAGCCTCTTTGTCAAGGATCAAGTGGCCATAGGTGTGTGGGTTCATTTCTGGATCTTCAATCCTGTTCCATTGATCCTCCTGCCTGTCACTGTACCAATACCATGCAGTTTTTAACACTATTGCTCTGTAGTATTGCTTGAGGTCAGGGATACTGATTCCCCCAGATTTTCTTTTGTTGCTGAGAATAGATTTAGCTATCCTGGGTTTTTTGTTGTTCCAGATGAATTTGATAATTGCTCTTTCTAACTCTGTGAAGAATTGAGTTGGGATTTTGATGGGTATTGCATTGAATCTGTATATCGCTTTCGGCAAAATGGCCATTTTAACTATATTGATTCTACAAATCCATGAGCATGGGAGGTTTTCCCATTTTTTGAGGTCTTCTTCCATTTCCTTCTTCAGAGTCTTGAAGTTCTTGTCATACAGATCTTTCACATGTTTGGTAAGAGTCACCCCAAGATACTTTATACTATTTGTGGCTATTGTGAAGGGGGTCGTTTCCCTAATTTCTTTCTCAGCCTGCTTATCCTTTGAGTACAGGAAGGCCACTGATTTGTTTGTGTTGATTTTATAACCTGCCACTTTGCTGAAGTTGTTTATCAGCTGTAGGAGCTCTCTAGTGGAGTTTTTTGGGTCACTTAGGTAGACTATCATGTCGTCTGCAAATAATGATAGTTTGACTTCTTCCTTTCCAATTTGTATCCCTTTGACCTCCTTATGTTGTCCCGAGCTAGTATGCTCAACTTCATTAGTCATTAGGGAAATGCAAATCAAAACAACCCTGAGATTTCATCTTACACCAGTCAGAATGGCTAAGATTAAAAATTCAGGAGACAGCAGGTGTTGGAGAGGGTGTGGAGAAAGAGGAACACTCCTCCACTGTTGGTGAGGTTGCAAATTGGTACAACCACTCTGGAAATCAGTCTGGCGGTTCCTCCGAAAAATGGGCACCTCACTTCCAGAAGATCCTGCTATACCACTCCTGGGCATATACCCAGAGGATTCCCCACCATGTAATAAGGATACATGCTCTACTATGTTCATAGCAGCCCTATTTATAATTGCCAGATGCTGGAAAGAACCCAGGTATCCCTCAACAGAAGAGTGGATGCAAAAAATGTGGTATATCTACACAATGGAGTACTATTCAGCCATTAGAAACAATGAATTCATGAATTTCTTATGCAAATGGATAGAGCTAGAGAACATCATACTAAGTGAGGTAACCCAGACTCAAAAGGCGAGTCATGGTATGCACTCACTAATAAGTGGTTATTAACCTAGAAAACTGGAATACCCAAAACATAATCCACACATCAAATGAGGTACAAGAAGAAAGGAGGAGTGGCCCCTGGTTCTGGAAAGACTCAGTAAAGCAGTATTTGGCAAAACCAGAACGGGGAAGTGGGAAGGGGTGGGTGGGAGGACAGGGGAAGAGAAGGGGGCTTACGGGACTTTCGGGGAGTGGGGGGCTAGAAAAGGGGAATTCATTTGAAATGTAAATAAATTATATCGAATAAAAAAATTAAAAAAAACATCTTAGATGTTTTTTTTTACTTGTTTCAGAATTTTAGCCATCATTTTCAATTGTATAACATTTTTTCTCTCTTAGATTAGATTTCCAGGATTAACATCTGAAAATATCAGGCAATAATCCACTAGCAAGGAAGTTCATAATTAGCATTCAATTATTTTTCACTTACTTTGGAATACCTAAACTTAACTCCAGCTTTTTGTTTAGTCTCAAAAATCGAAGTTTTTTTCCTCAATTATTTTAGAAGCCTCAGGGTCAGGTTGCTTTTATATCATGATACCTGATACCTCAGAACTCATTAGGGGACAGCAAGTGTGTGAAGTTCTGTTATTCAGATTAAAACAGAGATCTTTTTGTCACCCTTGTTTCCCTATCTCAATTAGTTCTCTGGAATTTAATGATTCACACAGAGCCCTCAACCTCACACAGAAGACCCCCAAATACATTAAAGTCTATCCTGCAATGGCATACTAGCTTGAAGTGTTTCCACAGGACTGGAGCAGTGAATGATAAAATCCAGTTACAGGATGTCAGCTGACAATAATAGTTGAAAAAGAACCCAAGAACAAGCAGGAAGGCAAATCCAAGTCACACTGTGTGGGGAGAAGCCTACCAAATGTAAACCGTATAAAGAATTCAAAAGAAATTTCAAGAATTAGTTTTTCTACAACATCATAGCAGCTGATGCTTGCTGAAGCAGAAAGATGTCCTCGAATTAAAATGATTCCTGCAGCTGCTGGGACCCGTCTGCATTCTTCTCCATGTGGGGGTCGCAGTGCTATAAGCAAAAGACTTGAAAATGTGTCCTACATCAAGATTGTTAGTGTAGTTATTAAGAATCAGAGCCTGTGCCCTGACAGTCTCAAATAACCAGATTGTGAAACCAGTCATTAGTAAACCAAGTAAAGTAACCAGTAACAGGCAAAAGCCTAAAAAGAGGTTTATTCAGTGTCTACATATCATGAGGGAAAAGACCAGGGACTACCATGTCCATCTCCTGGGCCCTGACATGAAGTTTAGATTTCAGTACAGGGTAAGAGATATGAACAATTGAACAGTACTGGTCAAGTTCTGGTCCAGCCTATTACTGTTTAATCTTCAGGTCCTTACTCTTTACTGCATGATGGTCTCATCAGTGGTCAGCATCTGTGAGAGAATGTCCTCAGCTGCCTGGCACAGGTTTTGCCAATTTATGTCTCTTAGGCTGAGATTCTTAAAGAAAACTTTACTTTCTTAAGGTGTGCCATTTTCAATCTCTGGTAGTTAAAATGAAAAACACAAATGAGTCCTTAGAATTTCCTCACTCATTTTAGATTTCAGTTTTCAGTTTTCAGTATAATTCAATACAAAAGTCATGGCCAGATTTAGATCTTGGGTTTCTCAGTCCTTTATACTGTTAAAAAATATGTGTTTTCTTTTCTTTCTTTTTTCTTTATTCTTTGCATGGTTTGTTTATTTATTTTATCCTTTTTATGCTCAATTCTATCTAGGATATGGCACATTAAGTGGGAGTTTTCTTCTCATGAAGCAAAAGCCAAAAAGGCAAAAAGAGTCAGCTTCCAGAATTCCAAGGAATACTCCCATTATGACTCCTGAGGATTAAAATGTTTACTTTGCATTTTCTTTTTAAATTAAACACAATGGAAACTTGAGCTGTGCCGGTCGTTCCACTCTCTTCTGAAAGCTTAGGATATACTGATCTTCTTTTTATTTATTTATTTTATTTTCTATATTCTTTGTTTACATTCCAAATCCTTTCCCTTTCCCAGTTACCCCCTCCCCATATGTCCCATAAGCCCTCTTCTCCCCACCCATTCTCCAATCATTCCCCTTCCTTTTCTCTGTCCTGGTACTCCCCTACAATGCTGGATCAAGCCTTTCCAGGATCAGGTCCTCTCCTCCCTTCTTCATGGGAATCGTTTAATATGCTAATCGTGTCTTGAGTATTCAGCACTTTTGTGCTAATTAATATCCACTTATCAGTGATTGCATTCCATGTGTATTCTTTTGAGATTGGGTTATCTCACTTAGGATGATATTTTCCAGTTCGAATCATTGGCCTAAAAATTTCATGAATTCATTGTTTTTAATTGTTGAGTAGCATTCCATTGTGTAAATATAGCACATTTTCTGTATCCATTTCTTCATTGAGGGACATGTAGGTTCTTTCCAGCTTCTGGCTATTATAAATAAGGCTGCTATGAACATAGTGGAGCATGTGTCCTTATTGCATGCCGGGGAATCCTCTGGGTACATGTCCAGGAGTGGTATAGCTGGGTCCTCATGTTCAGTGTCATGTTCAGTTTTCTGAGGAACCGCCAGACTGATTTCCAGAGTGGTTGTACCATCTTACAATCCCACCAGCAGTGGAGGAGTGTTCCTCTTTTTCTGCATCCTCACCAACACCTGCTGTCTCCTGAGTTTTTAACCTTAGCCATTCTGACTGGTGTGAGGTGAAATATCAAGGTTGTTTCAATTTGCATTTCCCTAATGACTAATGATGTTGAACATCTCTTAAAGTGGTTCTCAGCCATTTGAAGTTCTTCAGGTGAAATTTTTTGTTTATCTCTGTACCCCATTTTTAATAGGGTTATTTGGTTCCTTGGGGTCTAACTTCTTGAGTTCTTTGTATATATTGGATATTAGCCCTCTGTTTGATGTAGAGTTGGTGAAGATCTTTTCCTAGTTTGTTGGATGCCGTTTTGTCCTTTTGATGGTATCCTTTGCCTTACAGAAACTTTGTAATTTTATGAGTTCCCATTTGTCAATTCTTGATCTTAGAGCATAAGCTCTTGGTGTTCTGTGATATCATCTGAAAATAGTGATAGTTCGACTTCTTCCTTTCTAATTTGTATCTCATTGACCTCCTTAAGTTGTCTGATTGCTCTAGCTAGAACTTCAAGTACAATATTGAAAAAATATGAAGAAAGAGGGCAGCCTTATCTAATCCCTGATTTTAGTGGGATTGCTTCAAGTTTCTCTCCATTTAGCTTGATGTTGGTTACTAGTTTGCTGTATATTGCCTAAACTATGTTTAGGTATGGGCCTTGAATTCCTGTTGTTTCCAAGACTTTTAGCATGAAATGATGATGAATTTTGTCAAATGCTTTTTAGCATCTAAAGAAATGTTTATGTGGTTTTTTTCTTTGAGTTTGTTTATGTAGTGGATTGCATTGATGGATTTTCTTATATTGAACCATCCCTGAATCCCTGGGATGAAGCCTACTTGACTATGGTGGATGATTGATTTGATGTGTTCTTGGATTCGTTTGGCAAGAATTTTATTGAGTATTTTTGCATCAATATACATAAGGGAAATTGGCCTGAAGTTTTTCTTTGTTGGATCTTTGTGTGGTTTTGGTATTAGTGTAATTATGGCTTTGTAGAATGAGTTGGGTAGTGTTCCTTCTGTTTCTATTTTGTGGAATAGATTGAAGAGTATGGGTGTTAGGTCTTCTTTGAATGACTGATAGAATTCTGCACTAAAGCCATCTGGTCCCATGCTTTTTTTGGTTGGGAGACTTTCTATGACCCCTTTTATTTCTTTAGGGGTTATGGGACTGTTTACATGATCTATTTGATCCTGATTTAATTTTGGTGTTTGGTATCTGTCTAGAAAATTGTTCATTTCCTCTAGATTCTCCAGTTGTGTTGATTATATGCTTTTGTTGTAGGATCTGATGATTTTTTTAATTTCCTCCATTTCTGTTTTTATATCTCCCTTTTCCTTTCTAATTTTGTGAATTTGGATACTGTCTCTGTGCCCTTTGGTTTGTCTGGCTAAGGGTTAATCTATCTTGTTGATTTTCTCAAAGAACCAGCTCCTGTTTTTGTTGATCCTTTGCATGGTTCTCTTTGTTTCTACTTGATTGATTTCAGTCCTGAGTTTGATGATTTCCTGTCTTCTACTCCTCCTGGGTGAATTAGCTATTTTTTGTTTTAGGGGTTTCAGGTGTATAGTTAAGCTGCTAGTGTATGCTCTTTCCATTTTCTTTTTGGAGGCACTCAGGGCTATGAGTTTTCCTCTTAGCACTGCTTTCATTGTGTCACATAGATTTGGGTATGTTGTATCTTCGTGTTCATTAAATTCTAAAAAGTCTTCAATTTCTTTTCCACGTGTATGTGGGCTTTCTGTTGTTTTTGTTGCTATTGAAGACCACTTTTATTCCATAGTGTCTGATAGGGGGCAAGGGATTATTTTGATCTTCTTATATTTGTTGAGGTCTGTCTTGTGACGAAGTATATGATCAATTTTGGACAAGGTACCATGAGGTGCTGAGTAAAAGGTATATTCTATTGCTTTAAGATGAAATGTTATATATATATACACATATATACATATACACATGTACATATACATATATACATATACACATATATACAAAATATCTGTTAAATCTAATTGGTCCAAAACTTAAATTAGTTTCACTGTGTCCCTGTTTGGTTTCTGTTTTCCTGATTGGTCCATTGAGGAGAGTGGAGTGTTGAAGTCACCCTCAATTATTGTGTTAGGTGCAATGTGCGCTTTGAGCTTTAGTAAAGTTTCTTTTAGGAATGAGGGTGCCCTTGCATTTTGCAGCATAGATGTTCAGGATTGAGAGTTCTTCTTGGTGGATTTTTCCTTTGACCAGCAAAAACTGTCCTTCAGTGTCTCATTTGATGACTTTAGGTTGAAAGTCAATTTTATCTGATATTAGATATTTTGGCTTGTTTCCTGAGAGCATTTGCTTGTAAAATTGTCTTCTAGCCTTTTACTATTAGGTAGTGTTTTTCTTTGACACTGAGGTGTGTTTCCTGTATGCAGCAAAATTTAGGGTCCTGTTTATGCTTCCAGTCTGTTAGTCTATGTCTTCTTTTTGGGGAATTGAGTCCATTGGTGTTAAGAGATATTAAGGAATAGTGATTACTTCCTGTCTTTTTTGATGTTATATTTTTTAATTGATTGGTTATCTTCTTCTGGGTTTGATGAAAAAAGATTGCTATCTTACTTTTTCCAGGGTGTAGTTTCCCTCCTTGTATTGGTGATTACCCTCTATTATCCTTTGTAGGGCTGGGTTTGTGGAGAGATATTGTGCAAATTTGGTTTAGTCATGGAATATCTTGGTTTCTCCATCAATGGTGATTGAGAGTTTTGCTGGCTATAGTTGTTTTGGCTGGCATTTGTGTTCTCTTAGAGTCTGCATGAGATCTGCCCAGGATCTTCTAGCTTTCATGTTCTCTGGTGAGAAGTCTGGTGTAATTCTGATAGGTCTTCCTTTATATGCTACTTGGCCTTTTTCTCTTACTGCCTTTACTATTCTTTTTTTTTTATTCGATATATTTTTTTATTTACATTTCAAATGATTTCCCCTTTTCTAGTCCCCAACTCCCCGAAAGTCACATAAGCCCCCTTCCCTCCCCCTGTTCTCCCACCCACCCCTTCCAACTTGCTTGTTCTGGTTTTGCCTTATACTGCTACACTGAGTCTTTCCAGAACCAGGGGCCACTCCTCTATTCTTCTACCTCATTTGATGTGTGGATTATGTGTGGATTATGTTTTGAGTATTCCAGTTTTCCAGGCTAGTATCCACTTATTAGTGAGTGCATACCATGATTGATCTATTGAGACTGGGTTACCTCACTTAGTATGATGTTCTCCAACTCCATTGATTTCCCTAAGAATTTCATGAATTCATTGTTTCTAATGGCTGAATAGTACTCCATTGTGTATATATACCATGTTTTTTGCATGTATTATTCTGTTGAGCGATACCTGGGTTCTTTCCAGCTTCTGGCTATGATAAATAGAGCTGCTATGAACACAGTGGAGCATATATCCTTATTACATGCTGGGGAATCCTCTGGGTATATGCCCAGGAGTGGTATAGCAGGATCTTTCGGAAGTGAGGTGCCCAGTTTTCTAAGGAACCGCTAGACTGATTTCCAGATTGGTTGTACCAATTTGCAACCCCACTAGCAGTGGAGGAATGTTGCTCTTTCTCTACATCCTCGCCAACACCTGCTGTCTCCTGAGTTTTTAATATTAGCCATTCTGACTGGTGTAAGGTGAAATCTCAGGGTTGTTTTGATTTGCATTTCCCTGATGACTAATGAAGTTGAGCATTTTTTAAGATGTTTCTCCGCCATCTGAAGTTCTTCAGGTGAGAATTCTTTGTTTATCTCTGTACTCCATTTTTTAATAGGGTTATTTGGTTTTCTAGGGTCTAACTTCTTGAGTTCTTTGAATATATTGGGTATTAGCTCTCTATCTGATGTAGGGTTGGTGAAGATCTTTTCCCAATTTGCTGGTTGCCGGTTAGTCCTTTTGATGGTGTCCTTTGCTTTACAGAAACTTTGTAATTTTATGAGGTCCCATTTGTCAATTCTTGATCTTAGAGCATACTCTATTGGAGTGATAGGTCTTCCTTTATATGTTACTTGGCCTTTTGCTCTTACTGCCTTTAATGTTCTTTTTTTGTTTAGTAGATTTGGGATTTTGATTATTATGTGACAAGAGGTATTTCTGTTCTGGTCCAGTCTGTTTGGAGTTCTGTAGGCTTCTTGTATATTCACGGGCATCTCTCTCTTTAGGTTAGGGAAGTTTTCTTCCATAATTTTGTTGAAGATGTTTGCTGGCCCTTTAAGTTGTACATCTTCACTCTCATCTATGCCTATAATCCCTAGGTTTGGTTTTCTCATTGTGTCCTGGATTTCCTGGATGTTTTGGGTTACAAGCTCTTTGCATTTTGCATTGTCTTTGACTGTTGAGTCCATGGTTTGTATGGTATCTTCAGCATCTGAGATTCTTTCTTCTATCTCTTGTATTCTGTTGTTTATATTTGCATCTATGGCCCCTGATTTCTTCCCAAGGTTTTCTATCTCCAAAGTTGTCTCCCTTTGTGATTTCTTACTTCTGTATTTAGATCCTGGATGGTTTTGCTCAGTTCCTTCACTTGCTTGTTTGTGTTTTCCTATAATTCTTTAAGAGATTTTTGTGTCTCCTTTTTCATGACTTCTGCCTGTTGACCTAAGTTCTCCTGTATTTCTTTAAGTGATTTTTACATTTCTTCCTTATTGGCTTCTATCTTTTGACCCATATTCTCCTGAATTTCTTTAAATGATTTTTGCATTTCCCTTTTAAGGGCTTCTAACTTTTGATCCGTTTTCTTTTCATAAGTAATTCTACCTATAATACTTTTGTGGCAACAGAAAATACACCAAGGCAGGCAAAACTATTTTCTGTAGATTACTTCTTTGGTAGTTTTCTACTGTGAAAGTTCATATTTGACAACTCACTTTGGAAATCTTGGGAATTCAAGGATCAGTAAATATAGTCATAGTAGAACAAAGTGAAAGAAAAATCACTTCCAAAACTATGTATTTTATTGAACAATATAATAAAAATGGTGTGTTCATCAGAAAAAGGAACCTATCATGACTGCCCTCCAAAGGACCCAACAAGCAGCTGAAAGAGTCAGATGCAGTTATTTACACCCAACCAATATACAGAAGCTACTGACTCCTATGGTTGAATTAGGGAAAAGCTGGAAGAAGCTGAGGAGGGCGACCCTGTAGAAGGACCAGCAGTCTCAATTAACTTGGACCCCAAGATCTATCAGACACTGAGCCACCAACTAGACAGCATACAGCTGTTGATATGAGGTCCTCAACACATAAAAGCAGAGGACTGCTGGGTATGGGTTCAGACAGAGAAGATGCACCTAACCCTCAAAAGAGTGGAGGTCCCAGGGAGTGGGGAGGTCTGGTGGGATGGGGGAAGTGTGGTCCTGGGGACATCCTTGCAGCAGTGAGGATGAGGGGGAAATGAGGTATGGGATGTGGACCAGTCAAAGGGCAGACCAGGAAGGGGGAGAATGACTGGACTGTAAAAAAAATAAATAAAATTGTTTTAAAAAGTGTAGCATTCAGATTATATTTGTTCACTCGGCATGAAAAGGCAGTTGCATAAGTTTTCCTGTGTTTATTTGCTAGATAGTATTATTTAAAATTTTTTCTCATATCCTTACTTTCTTAACTCATGCATGTGTTGTTTATTTAATGTGTGAGTCTGTGGAGTTCTTCAAGATTTATGACTCATCCTGTGGCCCAAATCACTGTAAAATGCCAAGTCTCTGGATGCACTCCAGACCCTCTTAGTCAGGACTGAGCTGATTTGTGGCTAAAACTTGAGATCCAGTGTCACTTTGTTTTTTTCCTTGGAGTTATCCATCACCCCTGGTTCTTACAATTATCTTTTTCATCTTCTTGATGCCTTGAGAGGAAGGCTTTGACATAGACATCTTTCTCTTGGACTTTATTACACCAAGCTTATTTCTTACGTTTTAGTTCATAAATTATGGATTCTTCCTTTTAAAAATTATATATTGTTTTTCATGAAAGTTTATATGTTCATTTCAAAAATAATTTTCATATAAACAAAGAAGACAACTCACCCAACAAGTCAGAAATAATGTCTTTAACATAACATAACTCCTATAGAAAAACAGATATGGATATAAAGGGTATAGATGGTTGGAAGGTGGAGACAGATGGGTGTGGAGAAAAGAGAATAATACTGATGAATTTTGGTCAGTCTATGTTTAAAATTCAAAATGAGAGATACTCATCTGACTTTTTTATCTTCTGATCTATTCACAATTTATCTATATAATTTAAGTAGAAAATGCTGTTGAAGTTAAAAATAAATGTTTCTTTATAAGAACTATTATGTTTTTCTAGTCTGCTGACATGTAGTAACATTTTGAAATGGCTATGATTCAAGTTGAGACATCTGTTGTCTGTCCAGTGAAGGATGAGGAAATAGCTTCACTGCCTCACCCCCTCCCTGTCTGGTTTCCTCAAAACATTTTATTTGTAAAGATAAAAGTTCTTCACATTCCATCCCACAGGCAAAATGAATGTAATTGCTTCAGTTACTTGTATGTTGTCTCAGTAGTGCTATTTACTATAACACCTCCATTCCTGAGTCTAAAGTTTTTATCCTTCCTATCCTTCCTCCCTTATATTTCTGTCCCTCACTTGTTCCCTCCTTTCCCCCATTTCTCTCTCTCTCTCTCTCTTTCTCTCTCTTGAGTTCATGATTTTTCTTCCTCAGCTTTCAGAATTCTGGGATTACAGGTCATATTCCCTCCAGCTCTTGAGTCCCTTCTTCAGCGCACAGGTTTCCTTAAGGTATTTGGTCCTCATTCCATGCTGCATCTCTATAAGGGTATTTTCTGCTTTTATGTTTTCTGGACTTTGGATTAAGGCACAGCGTTTTTATCCTGGGAGGTTATACTGATGCACAGTTCTTTTGTTGCTGTTGCTTTAACAATGTAGACAAGCGTTACTTCCTGGAGGATATTTTATATTCTAATTCGGCAACCCTTTTATTGCATTTCACTTAACATCTTTTAAAATATTTTTGCTAAAATGTCTTATTTTTGGTATAAATTTCTCATGGTATGGTATGCATTATGAAGGTTAGAATTGTCCCCTCTTGCAGTTACAAAGCTCTGTAACATTTGGGAGTTTTAGCATTAGTATTTTTATATGGAAGTCTTTCATTATTACCCACCATTCTTTTGGTAGTAGTTTAGTAGGCTAGTGAGTATTCAGAGATTTGAGGTGAGGTGGCCATCAAATACAAAATGTGTGACTAATAAACTATGTAGTTGGGGTGAGCAGATAGCTCTGGTGTTTGGGCTGTGGTGGTGCACGCCTTTAATCCTAGCACTTGGGAGGCAGAGGCAGGCGAATATCCGAGTTCTAGGCCAGCCTGGTCTTCAGAGTGAGTTCCAGGACAGCCAGGGCTACTCAGAGAAACCCATTCTCTGGAAATAAAAGAAAGAAAAGAGAAAAAAGTCTCTGGTGTTAAAGTGCTAATCATACAAGCGTGGTTACCTGAGTTTGATCCACAGAACCACATCCAAATGTTGGTGTGAGGCTGTACACTTGGAATTCTGGAGGTAGGAAGCTAGAGCCTGCAGCATCAATGGCCTTTCCTGGCCAATGATCTTCGATTAATCTATGAGCCCCAGAAGAGGCACCCTTTCTGAAAGAACAATGCGGATAAGGCCTAAGGAAAGATACCTGAGGTTATCATTTGGTCTTCATGCACATGATCACAACATGTAATGTGCACACACATGCACCTGTATGCTTGCATACTCACAGGGAAAAAAGGGGTCCACAGGTAGCATTCAGATTGTGAGGTTGCTCAATAAAGGAGGAAAAAAATATAAAACTGAAGCAAAAAAGGAGAGGATAGTAGTTAGGCATATAGAGGGTCTAAGAACATTTAATGCATTTATGATGGAAATAGTTCAACCCACAGGAGAATTGGGAGAATAGAAACAGTCATTCAACAAAGAAATGCTTTCACTTTGAAAGATACCACATATCACTTTCACTATTACCCTTTCACTTTGAAAAAATCCCACATAACAGCAAAAAAGGGAATCCACAGAGTGGAGAAAGTGGCCAGTCACAGGAAAAGGTGGGTAAGCTTAGAAAGAGGTGGCCTCCATTTTAGGGTTAAAGTCATCTTGTAGTGAAGACAATCTAGGCTTATTCCTGTTTATGACTAAACCCCTGTTTCTCAAGGCATGGGCTATGCTCCACTTGTAATCTTAACTACAAATAGTTCTGTACTGCCTGTACCAAGATAAGACACCCATGGCTTTGCTTCAAAAAGTTATTATAACCGTCTTGTAACTCTATCTTCATTTCAAAATGTTGTTATAACTACTATGTTATGGCTACCTGTTTTTTATGGCTGCCTTATTACCACCACCTTGGAACCTTCGTCTTTGTTTCAGGAGGTCATTATAACTAACTTGTTATGGTCATGTCTGTTCCTGGAACCCTGCCTATTTTGCAAACCAAATCCCACATTTGGAAGCCCCCTCCCTCTGAGCTATAAAAGCCCTGTCTTCCTCACATCCATTGTCTTGAACTCTCCCTTAGGGGATGGCAGCTTGTGTGTACATGGATAATTAAAGAAGCTTACTTTATGAACATAGTGGAGCATGTGTCCTTATTGCATGCTGGGGAATCCTCTGGGTATATGCCCAGGAGTGGTATAGCAGGGTCCTCCGGAAGTGTCATGCCCGGTTTTCTGAGGAACTGCCAGACTGATTTACAGAGTGGTTGTACCAGCTTGCAATCCCACTAGCAGTGGAGGAGTGTTCCTCTTTCTCCACATCCTTGCCAGCACCTGTTTCCTCCTGAGTTTTTGATCTTAGCCATTCTGACTGGTGTGAGGTGAAATCTCAGGATTGTTTTGATTTGCATTTCCCTAATGACTAATGATGCTGAACATTTCTTAAGGTGTTTCTCAGCCATTTGAAATTCTTCAGGTAAAAATTCTTTGTTTAGCTCTGTACCCCATTTTTTTTTTGGATTTAGTTTTTTCAAGACAGGGTTTCTCTGTATAGCCCTGATTGTCCTGGAACTCACTCTGTAGACCAGGCTGGCCTAGAACTCAGAAATTTGACTGCCTTTGCCTCCCAGAGTGCTGGAATTACAGGCATGTGCCGCCACCGCCCAGCTTGTACCCCAGTTTTTAATAGGGTTATTTGGCTCTCTGGAGTCTAACTTCTTGAGTTCCATATATATATATATATATATATATATATATATATATATATATATATATATATATATATTGGATATTAGCCATCTGTCAGATGTAGTGTTGGTGACGATCTTTTCCCAATTTGTTGGTTGTCGTTTTGTCTGCTTGACAGTGTCCTTTGCCTTACAAAAACTTTGTAATTTTATGAGGTCCCATTTAAGCCAGAAGCTGGAAAGAACCCAGATGTCCCTCAATGGAGGAATGGATACAGAAAATATGGTATATTTACACAATGGAATACTACTCAGCAACTAAAAACAATGAGTTCATGAAATTCTTAGGCAAACAGTTGGAACTAGAAAATATTCTAAGTGAGGTAACCCAATCACAAGAGAACACACATGGAATGCAATCTCTGATAAGTAGATATTAGTCCAGAAGTTCTGAATACCCAAGACACAATTTACATATCAAATGATTCCCAAGAAGAAGAAAGGAGAGGGCCCTGGTCCTGGAAAGCCTAGATGCAGGAATGTAGAGAATTACCAGGACAGAGAAGTAGAAGGGAGTTGATTGTGTAATGGGTAGAGGGAAGAGGGCTTAAGGAACTTATGGGGAGGGGGAACCAGGAAAGGGGAAAATATTTGGAATGTGAACAAAGAATATAGAAATTAAAAAAAAAAAAGAAACTTAAAAAAACTTACTTTAATTCAATGCTTGCTTTAAATACATTAGCCATTCTCCTTATATCTTTGGGATTAACAGAACCTGTGTTATCTCCAGTGAGAAAGTCAACTGCCATCTTTGCTTTTATAAGTAATCTGGTAGTTTATTAAATGTTGGACTTATATTTATTATATGACCCCCATACTTTATAGCTTTAATTAAAGAGAAATGGAGACAAGTTCACATAAAAATTGTCTGTAGAATGTAGATGGTTTTAGTACTGTCATTCTTATTAGCTCCAAATTGGAAACCAACTAAATAAACTTCAGTAACTAGGCAGACAAGATAAAGCTGATATATTCATTCAAAAATTACAGAACAGGAAATTAAGTACTGATACAAGCTAAAACAGGGATGGATGTTGAAACCATTAGTCTCAGTGAAGGAGCCAATCAAAAAAACCAAACAAACATGACAGGTTCTGGACTGACAATATATTAAACATTATAATAGGGAAATGTATGAAGTGTATATCTGTAATTTCTATGGACAGTATGGAATCCTGGGTAACAGATTCTATTTTGTGGTTCAGGAAATGTTCCAGAATTATCACTGTTGGTAGTTGCACAATTTATTCTTAGTTTAAAAGCCTTTGAAGTGTGTGCTTTGAGTAGGTTCAATGTGTACCACATGAAGTTCATTGTAATAAATCTATTACACAGAGGAAAAGCCATATAGCTGTTTAGACATTCTGTCAGTTTCTCTCTGCCAGGTGACTTATTTCAAAATAAATGGGGAAGGAAGAAGTGTGTGTTTACCTGTGAGCATGTAGGTGCACTATTTGAGAGCCTCATATCTTATCTTCAGATCCAGAAGACAGTGTCCAAGTCCCTGGAATTAGAATTACAGATAGTTGTAAACTACCTGCCCAAAATGATTGACTTTTGCAAAAGTCAAGATCTAATCCTTAATCATTTTCAATTGGTTGTTAGTAAGGCTTGGAAAAAATGTTTCATACTTTGTGTCAAGTTGCTTTTTCCTTGTGTGAAGGAAAATGTATTTGCTTAGTTATAAATATCCAAATATTCCTGGCTTTTGCTGCTTGGTTTTCAAAAGGAATATTTTGCAATAATCAGATTTCCCTTTTCCTTTGATATTTTGTCTGCAAAAGCATTTGGTAAGTATTAGTTCAACTTCAAACACACACCCCAACACTAATATATTGATATATACTTTGATATCTTTTTACTGGTCATTCAGGTGCTAGTGTCTATTTAGTCTGTTTCACAAATTTCCAAATTTCCAAATTTGTGTGTGTGTGTGTGTGTGTGTGTGTGTGTGTGTGTGTGTGTGTGTTATTGCCATTATAGCAGGGGTTTCTTTCTTCATCTGTCCGTAGCTTAAGAAAACCACTGTGCTTAGTCTCAGAGTGGACATTGTATTATAAAATGAAAATTCCCCTGGAGAAGAACACATCAGGCCTGGCAGTGCACTTGCCTGCATTCTATGATTTCTATGTTTGAGACCAATTTTGGCTTAAAGCTTGATCAGAGAAAACATTATATCAAATAAAATGCCCCAATCATCTGAATGTTTCTGACATTTAGCAATTTAATTTCAGATAAGAGACATATTACGCACTTTACCTAGAAACTAAATCTAAAATTCCAATTGTCCTTTTCATCATTTGAACTCCTGTCCCATTTATGACTCAAGCATTTGTTTGTAGAAGAGTGATATCAAGCACTGTACTTCTAAAACCATATTTATTTTAGAACTGGTAAGATATTCACATTATGTAAAATCTTCAAATCAGTGTAAATTGGAATAATACCAAAATTCTTTACTAGCTCTTACTCTATCCATCTTATTTTGCAAAGATAATTTATCAGGGCCTAGGGCCTATGCTCTAAGATATGGTCTACACACACACACACACAGACACACACACACACACACACCAACAGTAATATATTGATATATTCTTTGATATCTTTTTACTGGTCATTCAGGTGCTAGTGTCTATTTAGTCTGTTTCACAAATTTCCATTTTAACTTTACAGAAATTCTTAAGGACATTTCTACAGCACTGTAAGGGAATGCCATCAATTGGAGGATGCAGTGATCTCTCTTAGATATTTAGGCTGTGTTGCAGAGTTTAAGTAGCTGTCCATATGAATAATTGATTCCTATTTATTGCAGAATAACATTCTCTTTTATACAGCGATTCTTTTCTTTGGTTGGTTATTCACTCCCTGAGGACACCAGGCTCCTTATGGGATTGGGGGTATCTAAATAAAACTTCCATGAACTTGTGAGAATATAACGTTTTGTTTCTCTCGCCCAATACCTGAATCTATATGCTGGATTTTCCCATTGTCTGTTACATTGTTTTCAGTGATGGTCTTAATGGTTTTCCACATTGGCTACAGCCTTTTCATTAACGTCCCATTGCACATATGACTAAGGCTCTGTACTGTCATATCATTAGTTTTCACCAGCAGATTTTTAATGTTCTCACATTGAAAATTAAGGATGTTTTGAATTGGATATTATTGAAAATGATTACCTACTTTCATTAGAATCATTCAGAAAACCATAGATTTTATAGTATCAACAGAAAAAAATGGTCATATTTTTCTAACATGGGATAATTCTTCAAAGGTAAAATCCTAAGTCCTAAATCCTTAAGAATTATATTTTATGATTTAAAAAATCATTTATGATCATTTTTCTTGTCCTTTGACAGTTGTATTCAAGAATTTTAAAGTATTAAGAGTGATTCTTTTTCTCTTTTGAAATCAAAAACAATTTATGGGTTAGTGGCCATCTTGCAAAAAACCAGTAGATTAATTATATATCATGATATTATTGAAAGCTATTTCATTGAGACTAAACCTTTCTGCTCTGATTTTGGGACCTTACAATTTTAGTGTGCTGAAATATTAACTTGTTAAGATATTGCCAAGAGACAGATGGGATCATTAGATATATATCAAGTATAATTGCTTGAAAGCTACAAATTAAATCATGAGTCAATGTCTTATGGTGAAAATTTCGCTGTGGTAAAAATCACCCTTAGAATTGTTTAGTCAGTAAAGTTTAAGAGGAAGAGGAGAGGTTCTTTTATTAGTAATTGCTTGTGTGCTTACTAATTACACAGTTACTTTGAATTGGCATATTCTTTTTATCCCCTCCTCCCTTCCTTCCTTCCTTCCTCCCTTCCTTCTTTCCTTCCTTCTTTCCTTACTTCCTTCCTTCATTTTAATTCTTTTAATTGAATGTAGACTCCTCTTTCATACAATACATCCTGACCACAGTTTGTCATCCCACCACTTCTCCCAGCTTCCCCCAGCTTTCCTCTCCCCTAGTTCTACTGCCAGCTCCATTTACTGGCAAGAGACAGCATCTCATGTCATATTGGTCTCTTCTCCAAAGTCAGTGGTTGTCAACCTTTCTAATGCTTACGACTCTTCAATACAGTTCCTTATGTTGAACTGATACCCACAACCATGAATCATTCTGTTATTTCATAACTATAATGTTCCTGCTGTTTTCAATCATAATGTAAATATCTGATGTGCAATATATCTGATATATGATCCCCTAAAGGGGTCAGATCCCCCAAATTGAGAACCACTATACTAGATGACCATTTACCATGATGATTTTTCCTTCATGATCATTTCTCAGGATAGTCTTTGACCAAGCTAAATCTTTCTCCTGAGTTTCCTTATCTGTCACTCCATAACTTAATTAGGTTTTTGTATTTATCACCCTTTACCAGGACTTCATGAGAAGGAACTAGTATCAGCTCATTATTTCTTCCCAGAATCAAGCTTAGAGGATAGCCATAGCATGTTGGGATCTACAGACAGGTTTATATCACTTAGATAGATAATAGACATGATAGAAATATAGATGGCAGTTAGAGGAAGAGCGATAAAACAATGAACTTAAAACTATCTTTATCTTCTAAGCCGCATTCAGATGAAACTGCATTTCTTTTTCTTCAGGAAGAAATTTGTCTCTAGCTCCCATTTCCTTGAGGGCTATAAATTTGATGGACCCAAAGATGGAATTGTGTAAGGAGTTCTTTAGGACTCTCATCCTTCCAAGCACTTTCAGAAACCTTATGTATGATTACAGCCATCTCGTTATGTGGTAGCATCTAAAGGATTCAGAGTTATAAGAAGTATAATATATATGTTCAGTCTTGAAAAAAGATTGAATGTAATATTGTGACTATGTTTATGTTGACAGAACTTTGACACATAGTTTTTACTGCTCACAGAATGTAAGAAATTCTCAATTGACTGTGGACCCATTTTTAAAATCATATTCCCTTAAAAATAGATAAATTTCAAGTATGTACAAACCGATTATTTAACCATTGAAAATCATGATGAAAAGTTATAAATATTTTTATATGTTTCTTCTCCTCTACCAGATATCTGCATACTTTATATCATCTTTGAGCGCTTTAAAACACAATTCTTAAAATTATATGTGATTTTATTTCCTTTTGTTATATGTAAAACCTTTTGACTTTGTTTTTCATTGAGTAAGGGGCCCTGAATGTGCTTAAAATATTTCTAATCTCATACTTGGTATATTTTTAAATCAATTTTTTTAAATTGTTAGAGGACAACGTAGAAATCATGTACAATAACATACCTTGAAAGGTGAAGTTAAATGTTTCTGTCTCCTGGAACATTTATTATTTCTTTTGATACTGTCCCTTAGAAAAATTTCTTCTTTTTGAAATATATAGCGTATAGTTAGTATGTATGCTTGCTTTACTATGCAGTCGCGTACCAGAACTTTTTCTCTGGCTCTGTCCTTAAATTCACCTGTTACTTTCTTCCCAGTACTCTTTGCACCATCTGATCACCACCATTTACTCTCATCTTCCATGAGATCCACACTTTAGAGTCTTTGCATGTATCTTCTGGCACTTGATTTTATGTGCCTACCTTGTTTATTCGTCAATAGATAATGGATACTGGCTGGTTCCTAAGAGTGGTAATGAAATGACTATTGGAGGGAAATGGTCTCATTGACATACTGATAGAAGAAAGGACTGTGTTTTAAATGTTTGCTTACCTTAAAAGCACATCATTTTAGTTGTTTAATGGGTTGCTGCTTTTTGTACATTAATGATGGATAATTCTATATGTATGCAGTCAAAACTCTCATAACACAATCTTCTAAATACTCAATTTTCATTCACATCCTCAGTTAATAAACATTACTTTATATTTCATGATACAGTCTCATCACACAGGAAATGGATGGACAAGCATGTAGAATGTATTATTAGATAATGAATAACAGGCTCAGCCTGTTAAGTGTACTATTGTTCCTTCAGAGTCCTGTTTGTTTATCAGTACTATGTGGTGACTCATAAATTTCTGTAATACAAGTTTGATGGGATCCAATGCTTTCTTCTGACCCCTGTGGCACCAATCACGTACATGGTAGATATACATAATTATAGTCAAAATACTCATTCCCATAAAATAAACTAAATTATCTAAAAATAGAAAAAAGTGAGTTTGAGCAAAGATTAGCATCACTCTCTGTGCAGAAAATTTGTGTCATTATTTTTGGTTCAATAGACCAGAGGTCTCTAAGGAAACTTCCATGATGATATAACTGGAAATAATTCTTATACTATTGACCTGATGGGTCTTTAGTTGCAGAAATATATTTAATTTTGTAACATAATTTATGCTGTTTCTAACTGTTCTTTTACTAAATTACATATTGCAATTTTAAACAAATATATTTATTCTATCCTCCCTTTTGTTTTGTTTTTGTTACTTATAGAAGAAACATAATTAGGAAATGCTGCAAGAGAATTGTACTTTATTTTACTCCAACTGTTTTCCAGGTCTGTAAAATATGACCAGATGCCCATTGCCATGGTTACTGTTCTGTTGCTGTGATGAAATACAATAAGCAAGGCAAGTTCTAAAAAGAATATTTACTTGGGAACTTGCTCAGTTTCAGAGGGTTTCTTAATGGATATCATGGTGGTGTATATGGGACAATAGGCACACATGTCTCTAGAGAAGCAGTTGAGAGTTTACAACCCAATCCACAGACAGCATGCAGAAGTGGTGGTGATTAAGAGAGAGACATAGAGAAAGAGGAAGTGTCTGTGAGACAGAAAGAAAAAGAGACAAAGGGAGACAAAGACAGACTGAATCTTCCAAAAGCCATTGAACCCTCTAAGCCCTAGTGATACATTTCCTTCAACACCGCCATATCTCCCAAATCATGCTCACTTTTTCCACCAAATGGGAAGCAAAACCTCAAATATATGAGTCTATGGGAGGTGCTCTAATTTATTCCACTGCATCTGTTTCTCTATTACAGGTGAGGTATATGGGAGGGGGCTCATTAACATTCCAAGGCTTACAAGCTTGAGAAGACATGGACTGAAAGTTTTTGCATAGCTTTGTCTGACTCTGTTTATTGACATCAACCACTTTGATTCACATAAATCCACTGGTACTACTAGGTGCAATCATCTGATTCTGGCTTTGTTTCTTCAATTTTGGGTATGCTTACTGATCGGTTGATTTTAAATCCTGCTGCTTTCACAGAAACGGATAACCTCATCTTTATTTTGCATTATATTGCCTTCATTTGAGTGTTTTTGCTTTATCTCGTATTTCTCCAAGGGGGATTGAATTGGACATTATTAGCATTTGACATATTGGTTACTTCCTTCTCCCATATATGCTCCTGATGTGCAGTCATCCTTGTGGTTATGTTTGAATGGTTCAGGGTCTCAGAGGTGGCTCCTGAATGCTCCTGTGGTGCGAAATCACTGATGATGCTTCAGTATTAGGAACTTCTGATGGTGCTTAGAGGAAAACAGAGTGTTCTGAGGGGAATTATAAAATATGCACAAGCACATTCTCCTCCAGCCTTTAAAAGTGCCTAGGGCAATCTTTTTACTCAAAAGTAACATTAAATTGCAGCCACAATGTTAATAGTCTCCAAAATTTGTCTACACTTAAACACAGACTTCAACAAAGGAAACACCTTTCAATTGATTTTGCAGTTGTTTAAATTTGAGCATTCACAGATGGAATAATAAATGAAATAAATCATAGGGATTTATTTCAAAGAAATCACTTCAAGCTTGAAATTGTTTATATTTCAACAGACATGTTAACACAAATGCAAAAATCTGACAGTATTCCATGTCTCTTGTTCAGGATAAAAGTGTACATTTTAAGTTTTCTGATACCATAAGACATACAAATAAGTTGGATGACCAGGACTTTGCACATGCCATAAAATAGTCTCTGGGAATATATTTTGGAATGCATTTACTGAGTGTGGGTTGATCTCTAATATATTGAGAGGATTCTGGGAAAAGGCTTACCACTCAAAATACAGTTTGTTCTAAATTAATACTACTTTACACATCAGTCAAGTTCATTTAATTAAATTATTTTTAGTGGCTAATAATTAGAAGATGTGACAGATTACTTTTAGATGTCAGAAGATTATTCATTTAACACTGGCTTCCAAGATTTAGTATAAATTACTAGTAAGATGGTGCCATTGTACTTTGGGAATCCATGTGAATGCTATAATAGCCCTTAAAAGTGAATGTCATTTAAGTTTTGGTCCTTTTTTTTTTAACATTTTGAACATTTTCAAATACTTGGACATTTATAGAAAAACTGTAACCCTCTAGAGGACTACTATAAACTGACTAAAATAACTCAACTTACCAATAAATTTAAACTCTGCATGAATACTAATGAATGAGTGGATTTAATCGTGTCCTAACCATCTGTGAAATGCAAACATATATGAGTTATATGAATGTTTGTTAAATGAATTAAACCAACAGAGTTTTTCTTACTTCATTACTATTTTCTTATTTCAACAGTGATTTAGTAATCATTTATCTTTGTTGCAAGAGCTGATTTATATAATCTTAAATATTTTGGTTATGTATATTAATTTTCCTTTTTATATTAAATTCTAAGGGTTTTCTTCAAGGGTGTTTTATAATTTATTTTCATGGACTGTATAAAATACCCATGCATAGAGAAAAAAACACAACACAATACTAAAAACCTCATAACACAGTTATGAGAAGAGGTCATAACACTTTTTATTTCAAATAAAAACAAATTTAGTTGTAGTGCACATTTTACTACTCAATGACCAAACTTAAGCACAATTTAACTTCTTTTTTTATTTATATACATTTCAAATGTTGTCCCCTTTCACAGTTTCTGCTCTGCAAACCCCTATCCAATCCCCCCATCCAGTGCTTCTGTGAATGTGCTCCCTAATCAACCTATCCACTCCTGCCTCACCTCTTTAGCATTCCTCTACACTGGGACATCAAGCCTTCACAGGACCAAGGACTTCCCCTCCCCTTGATATCAGATAAGGCCCCTGAGAAATCCTTCAGTCTTTCTCCTAACTCCTCCATTGGGGTCCTTATGCTCAGTTCTATGGTTAGCTGTGAGCATCCAGTTTGGTCAGAATCTGGCAGAGCCTCTCAGAAGACAGCAGTATCAGGCTCCTGTCTGCAAGCGCTTGATGGCATCCACAATAGTGTCTGGGTTTGGTGACTGTATATGG
This sequence comes from Apodemus sylvaticus, assembly GCF_947179515.1. Classification (NCBI taxonomy): domain Eukaryota; kingdom Metazoa; phylum Chordata; class Mammalia; order Rodentia; family Muridae; genus Apodemus; species Apodemus sylvaticus. The sequence goes on from NC_067483.1 coordinate 47,310,512, forward strand.
GATGGATTCCTAGGTGGGGAAGTCTCTGGATAACCTTTTCTTCAGTCTCTGCTCCATTCTTTGTCCCTATATTTCCTTTAGACAGAAGGAATCCTGGATTAAAATTTTTGAGATGGGTGGGTAGTCCTATCCTTCAATGGGGGGGGGGGAAACATGCCTAACCTCTAAATATGGTCTCTACAGGTTCTCCCTGCCCTTTGTGGCGTATTCAGCTAATGTCATCCCCGTGGGGTCCTAGGAGGCTCTTCCTTTCCTGGCATCTGGGACTTTCTGTTGGCTACCTCCAGTTCCCCATCCCACATTGCTACACAGCTCTATTCAATTTCCTGACCCTATGTTAATCTCTCCACCTCCTCCCATGACTGACTTTCCTCTTTTTCCCCTCTCCTTCTTCTTTTCTTTCCAAGTCCCTCCCACCTTCTACTGCCCCATTCTAAGTAGGAATGAAACATCCAATCGCTGGGCTTCCTTCCTCTTGAGCTTTATGTGTATTCCACACAATTTCCCTAATATCTACTTATCGATGAGAACGTGCCATGCATGGTCTCAGGTGACTGTGTCACCTTCTCAGGATGATATTTTCTAGATATATCCATTTGCCTACAAATTTCATGAAGTCATTGTTTTTAATAGCTAAGTAATATTCCATTGTGGAAATGTGCCACATTTTCTGTACCTATTCCCCTGTTGAGGGACATCTGGGTTGTTTCCAGCTTCTGACTAGTTTAAATATGGCTGCTATGAACATAGTGGAGCATGTGACCTTATCACATGTTAGAGCATCTACGGCGTATATGGCCAGGAGTGGAATAGCTGAGTTATCAGGTAGTACTATGCTCAATTTTCTGAAGCATTAACAAACTGATTTCCAGAGTGGTTGTACCAGCTTGCAATTCCACCAGCAATGGAGGAGTGTCCCTCTTTCTCCACATCCTTGCCAGCATCTACTGTCACCTGATGTTTTGCTCTTAGCCATTCTGTGAGGTGGAAACTCAGAGATGTATTGATTTGCATTTCCCTGACGACTAAGGGTGTTGAACATTTCTTTAAGTGCTTCTCAGCAATTCCAGTTTCTACAGTTGAGAATTTTCTGATTTTGTTTGTTACCCATTTTTAATAGGGTCATTTGTTTCTCCGGAGATAAGCTTCATGAGATCTTTATGTGTATTGGACATTAGCCCTTCTATTGAATGAAGGATTGGTGCAGATGTTTTACCAATCTGCTGGTTATTGTTTTGTCCTACTTGTCCGTATCCCTTGCCTTACTGAAGCTTTGCAATTTTATGAGGTCCCATTTGTTGATTTTTTTTATCTTAGAGCATAAGCCATTGGTGTTCTCTTCAGGAAACTTTCTCCTGTGTCCATGTATTCCAGACCCTTCCCCACTTTCTATTCTATTAGATCAAGTGGATCTGGTTTTATGTGGAGGTCCTTGATCCACTTGAACTTGAGCTTTGTACAAGGAGATAAGACTGGATCTATTTGCATTCTTCTACATGCTGACCACCAGCTGAACCAGCACCATTTGTTGAAAATGCTGTCTTATTTTCCACTGTATGGTTTTAGCTTCTTTGTCAAAGATCAAGTGTGTGGGTTCATTTCTTGGTATTCAATAATATTCCATTGATGTACCTGCCTGTCACTGTACCAATACCATGGAATTTTTAGCAGTATTGCTCTGTAATACAGCTGGTGGTCAGGGACAGTGATTTCCCCCAGATGTTCTTTTATTGCTGAGAATAGTTTTCACTGGCCTGAGTTTTTGTTACTCTGAATGAATTTGAGATTGCTCTTTCTAACTCTATGAAGAATTGAGTAGGAATTTTGATTTGGATTGCATTGAATCTGTAGCTTGCTTTTGGCAAGATGGCCATTTTTACTATATTAATCCTGACAATCCAGGAGCAGTGGAGATCTTTTACTCTTCTGAGCTTTTCTTCAATTTCTTTCTTCAGAGACTTGAAGTTCTTGTCATACAGATCTTTGACTTAATTGGTTAGAGTCACACAAAGATACTATATTTTGTTGTGGCTATTGTAAAGAGTGCCGTTTCCCTAATTTCTTTCTCAGCCTGTTTATCCTTTGAGTATAGGAAGGCTACTGATTTGTTTGAGTTAATTTTATATCCAGCCACACTGCTGAAGTTGCTCATCAGTGGAATTTTTTGGGTCACTTAAGTATAGTGGTCACTTTGATATCCTTTTGTTGTGTAATTGTGCTAGCTAGAACTTCAAGTACTATATTGAATAGATAACAAGAGAGCAGGCAGCCTTGTCTAGTACCTGATTTTAGTGGGATTTCAAGTTTCTCTCCATTTACTTTGATGCTGACTACTGGTTCACTGTATATTACTTTTATTATATTTAGGTATGGACTTTGAATGCTAGATTTTTCTAAGACTTTTAACATAAAGTGATATTGAATTTTGTCAAATGCTTTTTCACCATCTAAAAAATGATGATGTGGTTTTATTCTTTGAGTTTGTTTAGGTAGTGGATTACATTGATGAATATACTTAAATTGACCATCCCTGCATCCCTGGGATGAAGTCTACTTGATAGTGGTGAATGACCATTTTAGTATGTTCCTACATAAGTTCATGAGAATTATTGCATTAGTTATCATATAGGAAGTTGGTCTGAAGTGCTGTTTCTTTGTAGGGTCTTTATATGGTTTTGGTATCAGCGTAATGGTGGCTTCATAGAACAAATTGGGTAGTATTCCGTCTGTTTCTATTTTATGGAACAGTTTGAAGAGTATTGGTCTTCTTTGAAGGTCTGATAGGACTCTGCACTAAACCCCTCTGGTTCTGGCCTTTTTTTTTTTTTAATGTGGAAGACCTTTCTTTTTGTTGTTGTTGTCTTTTTTGTTGTTGTTGTTTTTATTTGATATATTTTTATTTATATTTTAAATGATTTCCCCTTTGCTGGGTTCCCACTCCCATAAGCCCTCTTCCCTCCTCCTGTTCCCCCATTCACCCCTTCCCACTTCCCTGTTCTGGTATTGCCCTATACTGCTGCACTGAGCCTTTCCAGAACCAGGGGCCACTCCTCCATTCTTCTTGGACCTCATTTGATATGTGGATTATGACTTGGGTTTTCTGAGTTTCTAGGCTAATATGCACTTATCAGTGAGTGCATACCATGATTGGTCTTTTGAGCCTGGGGTACCTCACTTAGTATGATGTTCTCTAGCTCCATCCATTTGTCTAAGAATTTCATAAATTTCTGGCCTTTTTTTGATTGGTAGACTTTCTTATTATTGTTAATTTTTATTTTCTATATTCTTTATTTACATTCCAAATGATTTTCCCTTTCCCGGTTCCCCCTTCCCCATAAGTTCCCTAAGCCCTCTTCCCTCCACCCATTCTTCTATCAACCTCTTCCTACTTCTCTGTACAGGTAGTCCCCTACAATGCAGGAACAAGCCTTTCCAGGATCAGGTCCCTCTCCTTCCTTCTTCTTGGGAGTCATTTGATATGTGAATTGTGTCTTGGGTTTCTGAACTAATATCCAATTATCAGTGACTGTATTCCATGTGTGTCCTTTTGTGATTGGGTTACCTCACTTTGGATGATATTTTCCAGATCCATCCATTTACCTAAGAATTTCATGAATTCATTGTTTTTAATTGCTGAGTAGTATTCCATTGTGTATATATACCACATTTTCTGTATCCATTCCTCCATTGAGGGACATCTGGGTTCTTTCCAGCTTCTGGCTATTATAAATAGGGCTGCTATGAACATAGTGGAGCATGTATCCTTATTACCTGCTGGCAAGTCCTCTGGGTATATGCCCAGGAGTGGTATAGCAGGGTCCTCCAGAAGTGTTATGCCCAGTTTTCTGAGGAACTGCCAGATTGATTTCCAGAGTGGTTGTACCAACTTGCATTCCCACTAGCAGAGGAGGAGTGTTCCTCTTTCTCCACATCCTCATCAACACCTACTGTCTCCTGAGTTTTTAATCTTAGCCATTCTGACTGGTGTAAGGTGAAATATCAGGGTTGTTTTGATTTGCATTTCCCAAATGACTAATGATGCTGAATGTTTTTTAAGGTGCTTCTCAGCCATTTGAAGTTCTTCATGTGAAAATTCTTTGTTTAACTCTGTACCCCATTTTTTAATATGGTTATTTGGCTCTCTGGCATCTAACTTCTTGAGTTCTTTGTATATATTGGATATTAGCCTTCTGTTGGATGTAGGGTTGGTGAAGATCTTTTCCCAATTTGTTGGTTGCTGTTTTGTTTGCTTGACAGTGTCCTTTGCCTTACTGAGACTTTGTAATTTTATGAGGTCCCATTTGTCAATTCTTGATCTTAGAGCATAAATTATTGGTGTTGTATTCAGGAACTTTTCCCCTGTGTCCATGTCCTCAAGGGTCTTTCCCAGTTTCTTTTCTATTAGTTTCAGTGTATCTGGTTTTATGTGGAGGTCCTTGATCCACTTGGAGTTGAAATTAGTTCAAGGAGATAAGAATGGATCAATTCGCATTCTTCTGTAAGCTGACCTCCAACCAAAGGGTACAGAGACAGTATCCAAAAATTAGGAATGAAAACGTATGAACAGTACTTTTTGACCTCCAACCAAAGGGTACAGAGACAGTATCCAAAAATTAGGAATGAAAAAGTATGAACAAAATTAGGAATGAAAAGGGAGATATAACAACAGAAACGGAGGAAGTTCAAAAAATTATCAGTTCCTACTACGAAAGTCTATACTCAACACAACTGGAAAAATCTGGAGGAAATGGACAATTTTCTAGATAGATACCAAATACCAAAATTAAATCAGGATAAATTAGGTCAACTAAACAGTCCCAAAACTCCTAAAGAAATAAAAGGGGTCATAGAAAGTCTTCCAACCAAAACAAAAACAAAAACAAACAAACAAACAAAAAAACAAACCAAAAAAAAAAAAAACCCAGCACAGGACCAGATGGTTGTAGTGCAGAATTCTATCAGACCTTCAAAGAACACCTAACACCAATACTCTTCAAATTATTCCACAAAATATAGACAGAAGGAACACTACCCAACTCTTTCTATGAAGCCACAATTATGCTGATACCAAAACCACACAAAGATCCAACAAAGAAGGAGATCTACAGGCCAATATCCCTTATGAATATATATGCAATATACTCAATAAAATTCTTGCCAATCTAATCCAAGAACACATCAAAACGATTATTCACCATGATTGAGAGATTTTTAATGACTGTTTCTATTTCTTTAAGTGTTGTGGGACTGTTTAGATGGTTTATCTGATCCTGATTTAACTTTGGTACCTGGTATCTGTCTAGAAAATTGTCCATTTCATCAAGATTTTCCGGTTTTGTTGAGTATAGACTTTTAAGGTAGCATCTGATGATTTTTTGAATTTCCTCAGTTTTTGTTCTTATATGTCCTCTTTCTGATTTTGTTAATTTGGATACTGTCTTTGTGCCCTCTGATTAGTCTGGCTAAGAGTTTATCTATCCTGTTGAATTTTTCAAAAAAACAGCTCCTGGTTTTGTTGATATAGTCTTTGTATAGCTTTTGTTCTATTTGTTTAATTTTAGCCCTGCTTTTGATTATTTCCTGCCATACACTGCTTTTGGCTGTACTTGTATGGTCTCTCCAGGTGTTTTTTTCTTTTGTTTGTTTGTTTGTTGGCTTGTTTGTTTGTTTTTAGTTTTCCTCTTAGCTCAGAGCTCTCATTGTCTCCCATAATTTGAGGTATGTTGTGCCTTTATTTTCTTTAACTTCTATGATTACCATGAGATGTGTAATTTTAAATCAGAGTCTTAGGGTCTTTTCAGGTGTCTTAGGGTATCCAGGGCTTGCTGTAATGGGTGCACTGGGTTCTGAGGATACCAAGTAGTGCTGGTCTCTTTTCCTTATATTCTTGCCTTTGCCTCTGGACATCTGGTTATCTCTGGTATTAGCTGGTGTTCTCTCTGACTGTGGATTGTCCCTCCTGTAAGACTATCTATCAGCCTTTCAGGGAGACCAGCTCTCTCTGGGATGAATTTGGGTATGGGGTGCTGTGGCATACGGTCAACTCCAAGGTGCAGAAGGAAACCGGAAGGGCCTGTCCCAGGCAGTTCCTTGGTTCCTGTTTCCTCATGACTCTGGGTGGGTCCCTCTTGGGCCAGGAATTTGAACAGAAGTAGTGATCTCACCTGTGCTCTCAGGTGCTGCTGCATTTCATGGAGACCTACTCTCTGTAGGTGGAATCGGGATACAAGGAGCTGTAACACTCTTTGCTCCAGGTGCAGATGGGAACTGGAAAGATCCTGTTCCAGCCTGCTCCTCTCTTTCTGTGTCCTGGGGGCTTTGAGCGGGTCCCTCGGAGCAGAATTTGTAGTCCTCACAGATGCTAAGCTATTAAGATGAAGATGCTAATTCACCTATAAATGCACTGGGTCTATGACTGACATACTTACAGATAAGTAACAGCTGAACAACTAGAGCTTTAGCCTTTGATATTGTAGAATTGATATGAATTTCAGTCAGGGGAAAAATGAGACACGTGCCAGTTGCTGGTGCTTTCATCATAGTGACTTTGTTGTGAAGTGTAATAGTATATCTCCCAGACTCCTTAGAAGATTAAATATATGATTTTATGGGAATATTTAATCAAATATTAAATATATGATTTTATGAGAATTTATGAGAATTTTGTCATTTTGAGTGTTTGTATCCTTCTTAATAGAATAAGTATGACTTAGACACAAGCCATACTGGAATGGGAAATTATAATCAGAATTATAATTTTTAAAATAGAATTATCTACAGAAAAGGGAAGTGGGTCCTTTTCAATGAGTAAATATTTTCCATGTCATGCCTAGTCTCTATATAGAAAATTATAATAACTCATTCTCTTACGCAAGTAATAGCATTTTCAGATTTTGCCTCTTCTTGTTAAATGGTTCAGCAAAGAGGGCAGAAGAGTTGTGAGCTCTATGAAGCACTTGTTTTTTATTGCAGTGGATCACATATATGCACTATGGAAATGAATTTTGTGGATTTTGTCATCAGAAATCTAAGAAAGAACACTTGTATTTTTTTGTTTCAAACACTAGAGTGAAAGCTTTTCTACATTTATTTTACTTAATGTCAGCTTAATTCATTGATTCCTATCCTTCTTGGTCTTTTTATTTCCTTCTTTTTCTTCATCTCTGGATAGCTTGTGACATTAGAATTCTTATTATGGCTCAAATAATTGCCCCCTATGTCTAGTAGATAGTAATTTCATGACTTGTACATATTTATTGTCTGGAATAGGACTTAAAGATTCGATACTTTAATGTAGTTAGCCTGCTGTGCACTTTTAAGGCAGAGACAGTTGCCTTCCTAGTTGAGAAGTAAATCAGTTTACTAAAAGGAACATTACCTCCAAGTGATGTTTTCCTGAAAATATAACCATGTTGAAAAGTGCTTATACACGAAAAGGATGCAGTCTTAAAATGTGGACAACCATTGACTGTAGCATCAGTATTGTAAAACTGGCTTGATAAACTAACACATGAGTATGTCTTAAGTAATTTCAGTGACTTTCCCTACTCCACACATCAATGTCCTTGCCTTTGTGCACATGACAGGAGAGCATTCAGCTCTTATTGGTGCTGGGAATAATTTACTTCTTAGAAATGATAGCTTCTTTTCAGCTTTCCGAATCCCTTTTTTATGTGTTGACTACAACACACAATCTACATGTCTGCAGATTCAGGCTCTGTAAACGCCTCCTCAGACCCACCCACCCAACCACTCTTCAAGCTTCTTGAAAATTTCATTTAGAGCACTTAATACACTGTGTAATTATACAATTATTGGTGTTGTTTTCTATTTCTGACTA